>NC_044550.1:93068505-93368505 GCF_007565055.1 Rhinopithecus roxellana
GGAGAGTTCTAAGATCATCCCCTAGTTCACTGATTTACTAGGAGAAGTTTAGGACTTGCACATAGTCATATTTCTGATATGATTTATTAGAACAAAAGGATACAAAGATAAATAAACAAAGAGAAGGGCAAAATAAGTGAAGAGCAGAGGAAACCAGGCACAAGCTTCCAAGATCACTTTGCCAGCAGAGTCACAAGGGAACAGCTTAATTCCTCTCACATGATTTGTTACACCAAGTATAAAATGTCTACCGAGGAGCTTAATAGATACTCAGTTTGCACGGTTTGAACTGGGGGCTAGCCACATGGGTACTTGCTTCCTAGCACATACCAAAATTTCACACTACCAAAGGAAATCAAGTGTTCAACATAAAATGCATTATGTGTACAAAGAGTATAATCATAATGAGCTACTCTAAGTAGCTCTGGGAATAGTGAGACTCATTCCTCAAATCAGAAAAAGCACATTTCAGCCGAGAACAAATCTTACAAGCAAGCCTATTAAGGATAGAAATCTTAAGCCTGTTATGATTTCTCTTTTCTGCACCCCATATAACTGTCAGAGTCACTTCTTCTTCCAAGACCTCATTTTTTGCATGCAGTTTATCCCATGTCCCTTTCGTGAGCATTTGAATAATTATGTTTTTTTGCATGCAATGAATTACCTGTGTCTCATTTTCCTCTGGCAAGGAAGTCATCATGTGCTCCTTAAATATATAACAAACAAAACTGCAATATCTCATTTTAAAGACCGATTTCTAGATATCACTTCCAGCGACAATTACTGCATCAATCAGAGACCCAGTAGGAAATAAACGGGATAATTAAAATAAAGATATATCAAGAAAAAGATATTTGCAAAGGATATACTCACAGAGGTTAAAGCAGGGAAACCATAAAGGATTATGAAGAAAATAGGACTAGTAGCTGCAGAGATACTAGCACCCTAGGCACTAGGGAACAATAGAAGGAGAGCTTTTCTGAACCCAGAAAGGAAAAGTATTACGCTGGTCAGGTAACCTCAGGAGAGGCAGTGGCCCTCTGCTGATGGATGCAGCCAGCCACCCTACCTAGTGAAAATTAGGGAAATAGATACCTTATTCTCAAATATGCTCATTCTCTTCTCTCCCTTAGATTTCTTCCAGTATTTCGACCCAACACAATTAGAAGCCAGAGTGTATGGGATCTCACTGATGTAATAAATTTAGTTCACTCTTCCATAGTTGAGGAAAATTTGGGAGAGGTTAAAGAGTGTGACCTAAAGGGGCACATAGAAAATATTGTCATAGTTTATAATCTCTTTCTCTGTTGGCCAGAAATTTTGTACCCTTTGATTCAAATGTTTTCTGACATATCACATCCTCAAAGAATAATTCTAAAAATAAGTTACAAGTAATGAGTTTCCTTTCTGCTTGCTCTCTAAAGAGTCAAGTTGTACTGCTTATCACCCATCAGCTTGTCCAGAATGAATCATAGACATTTCTTTTGTACTTTCATGTTTCTCAATGTCACATTTTCCATGTTTTTAAATTGTTTACAGTGTCTGAATGCCCTTAAGATCTACTCGTCTATTCACTTCATGTTGTATAAAACATCATACTTTGTAAAACTGCTAATTGACAAATTCTCCATATATTTGCTAAATCAATCAATAAAATGTATAGCTCATCATTCTATACATGTAAATAAGACATTAATGTGTATTCTATCATTGCTAAAATCTGGCTCCATCAAATGTTTAGTGATGAAAAAGGAACATTAGTTTGTAAGTCAGTAGGCTGGGACTCTAACCAATTCCACTACTTGCCAGAAATACATCTTGATGAAGGAAAATTTTCTCTATTTCATTATTTTCACTTACAATGTGAAGATCTTGGAAGCAATGACCTCTAGGACTTCTTCCAGGTCCAAGACTTATAAGTCTGTTGATTTTAGTACAAATTGTTAGCCTTTTCCCGATTCCTCCATTGCATATATAGAGTGCTTTCAAGAGGATGTAGAATTTCTAGGCCAGTTATTCTACAGAGTGGAAGTGCTCTTTATGTTAGAGACAAATTACCCAGTATTGGCTTATGTAACACAATGTTCCTGTTTAATTTTAAGTGTTAGAATTATAAAGGAAATGTGTTCTTGGATTGGCCTCTTCTTATGATTCCATTACAATGATTTATGGAGTAATATTTTAATAGTAAAACTCTCCATTTGTCTGAAACATGCTATGCCAATTTTCATACAGTACTTTTAATTGCATCTAAGTTATGCATTCAACTTTTTAGACTATTAATACTTCAAATGAATATACATCAACATAACAAATTTCAAAGTGTATATGATAATCTGTCTTATTATATATAATTAGTTGCTACTTCCAACTGAAATATAGGTATTACATTTTGTCTATTTATATACTTTTTAAAAAAAGTTTTGCCTCTTAAAGAATGGGTTAAGCCATGTAATAAATCAGAGCCCAGGAGTGCTCCAACCCACTGCTGATGGAAATAGAATAATTAAAACTTTTAACTGGCAATATCATTACTATATTTCCACATTAAAAACATTACTCTGGCTTCTTTGAAAAAAATTTATAAGAAACCAAAGATAGAAACTGAAATCTCAGGAGGCTACTCCAATAAGTCTGCAGCTTCCAATAAGTCACAGAGATACCTGGCTTGAACATGTGGCAGCAGGAATGGAATTAAAAGGATGTTTTCAAAAAACACTGGGAAGGTAAAATTAGCAGAATGTGCTGATTTGTTGGGTAATAGTAGTTGGAAGAAAGAATAAGACAAGAATAACTCTTAGAAATTTAACTTGACCTTCTGGTAATGAAGCTGCCATGTATAGACAATAGAATGTTAGAGATTAAGAATATTGAGAGATATGGGTAGAGACATGAATTAAGATTTGGATGCATTTCATTGAGTTGGTCATGTAATATTCAAAAGACCTTCATAAATGTGTCTAGTCCAAAGAGGTAGAAATAAAAACAATCAATACTTAGATGAAACAGAAACCCCAGAAATGGGTGAGGTCTCAGTTTCTATATCACGTTATTTTAAGAAAGTAGTGTAAGATGTAAATTCTGGCACTAGACTGACTAGATGTGAATTTTGACCCTGACACATATGATCTGAATTATCTTGATTAAGTTTGTTAACTCCTCTGTGCCTTAGTATCCTAATTTTAAAAATAGGAATAATGATAATGAATAACTTAGGGGCACATTGAGAGAATTTAATTAGTTAAAGTACATTCAGTACATAGACTAGTGCCTGGCAATAAATGAATGCTCAGTAAATGTTGGATCATCATCATCTTATCCTAGGGACAGAGGAGTGAGGGAAAGGAGTTCAGGACAGAGTAATGAGAAGTGTCAACATTTAGTAATGATTTAGAAAAAAAAAATAAAGATTGTGAAGATACTCAAGAGAGCATGGTATAAGTCAAGTAAGAAAAGAAGGAAGGAGACATTGGAAACAGCTGAAAGATGAAGCCATATGATAACTGCAAAGATGTCCACAAGACGACATAGCATGAATGTAACTTTTTACCTCAGTCCATTTAAGGAAAATAATGAGAGCAAAAAGGCATTCATCATGTTTGAGTGGTTAATAGGAGATAACAAAATGGAGAGTATATAAAACTCTTTCAAAAAGTTATCTGTGAAAGTCAGGTAGCTGAAATGGCATAGGATGGGCAATAAATGTAATACAGATAGAAATGTGCTAATAATAATCTAATGGAGAGATTGAAGACAGAGAAAATGATAGGTCATGAAAGGACAGTAGTCAAAGTTTCTGAAATAGAAAAATGAGACTGTGATCAAAGACTAATGGTACAGTGGGGAAATGAAAGGTTATAGCCAAAAAGAAATATAACTTCTAATTGTTACAGAAGAACAGAGAAAATATGTTAATATTGAAGATTTTGTAATAGAGTTTGTTGTGATGAGGTAAGGTAAGTTCTATTTTTTTTTCTCACTGAAATAGGAGGGAATGATATGTCTGAGGTTTGTAGTTTGAGAATATGGAGAAACCTTGTTATAGTAAATATGGAGTATAGAAGTGAGGACCACTTAGAGATATTTAATTGATTATAAAGAAATATTAAGTGCAGTTCTGAGATTAATGTCCATGAGTTTATATTGACACCAATGTGCCCTAATGCATAAGACTCACCAGTCTTTATTAGCTATTTAGGTACAAATATGGATAAGGTGGTCAATTTTATTAGATAACAGTTGAGATTCAGGCGATGAGTATTAATAGCAGAGACTTGGAGAATTTCGGTATAGATATCAATTTATGATCTCAAATCTGTATTGGAAGGGAAGTAATACAAAGAAGGTTTTGATGAATAAGGAAGAACAACAAGGGTTGAGAATAATCTGGGAGCACAGTATATTGCAGTAAGATAATGGGATTTGAAAGCTATTGATCTGAAACAGCTAACACATTTGAATGACAGAAAATACTGAATATAGTGATGGGCCAAGGATCCAGTTAAGGAGTGAAGTTTTCCCTCATCAGTTCAGCCCTTGTGGATTTCAGTCCTTGATCACCCTCTTGTCTGGTGTTTGTATGTAGTTCACAAACTGCAAACTCTTTCACAATGGTCATTCTTGGTGTATAGCTAGTGGAGGTGAAGTGGGAAGATTATTGTAGTTAAGGGGAACTGAGAAACCAGCGTGAAGAATTGATCCTCTACAGATTCCGTAGTCCAGAATAATGGCAGTACTTGAGAGTCAAAGAAAGACTTCAACACAGTTACCAAAGAATCAGTGAATAATGATGAGTAAATCAGTGATTGTCTGTAAGGCAGAGACAAAGAGAAGCAGAAGTGACCTTATTAGATAATAAAAGACTTGACTTTACTGAGAAAAACACCAACTTGTACTGCCTACACAGAGGTAGCTAGACTGTTACTTGATTTTCATTTAGTTAACACAAGACTGTCTCACAAACTGTTCTAAGCACTTGAGAAATACTAACATATTTAATTCTCATAACAACATTATGAAGACTACTTTCATACACACTTAACAGAAGAGGATCTATAAGCCCATAAAGTTAAGCAAACTCTCCAAAGCTATGTAACTTGTAAAATAATGGAAATGAGGTTCAACCTAGATGGTGACAGAAAGAAGTCTCTTCTTAATTGGACTTTAATTAGGCTATAGAAATTGTGGAAGTTGGAGGAGAATCCAGTTATATTTATGGTTAGTATGAACACTGAATAATTAGCAACATGGTAAAAGAAACAGATACAAAGATTATGAGAGAAAACAGAAGCGGAAGGTTGGAATCAGAGAAATACTGTTATACTGGCAGGCAGAGTGAGAAGAAAGAGAAATAACGTAAGTGTCAACAAGTTAAATAGAGCAGTGGAAATTGTGTTTGAACAGTCTTTTGATGGAAAATGAAAGCTCAAAACACACAGGTTTGTGCTGTGACCCGAGGCAAATTTTGGAGTTGCTTTGGTTGGTTGAGGCTGAGACAAATTGTTTCTATTCTTAAGCATGGCAGCTTTGTGGTCTAGCATAGCAAGTGGGGAGGATGGCTGTTGGACATTAGTTGGGATTAAACATGTCAGGAACCATCCTTACATCACAACAAGGGGGTACTTTTCAAGATTTCATTTACCATACTCCTTTGTGGTATATTTTGTTAGTGTTTGTAGTCTATTCTCCCATAAGTGGGTTGTAAATTTTCACTATTTTCATCACACTATTAATGATTAAACCATACATATTGGTTAGCATTTCTCAAGTTTCTGGATGTTTGGTAGAAGAAACTGACAGGCAGTTGTTAAATACGTTCTCTAAGAACCTTAATAAGATTTAAGCCTCAAGCTGTCTTGGTGACTAATCAAGCACAGGAGATTTGTCGCACCACTGCAGGCATGCTTTGTGCCAGGCCAACACTTAGTGAAAATTTTAATTTTTCATGAAAAATGATCCAGATTTCCTGCAACTAATCTCACATCCAGTTTTTTCTTTAATAAAGCAGTGAAAATCACTAGAAAAAAGAAACATCAAAAGTGAATTATTTTATACAAGAAAAAGACCCAAAGCAAAACTTAGAAGTCACAGAATAAAGAACCTTGGAAGTCATCTTGTCAGAAAAACACATGGCAATCATATAACATCATCTCCTTTCCACAGACATGGTATGCCCATTAGAGAGAAATCTTGATGTTCTTTTCTGCTGAATACAAATCTGTCCCTAAAATCTGAAAACACTGGCTTACATAGCTACAGAAGATTAATATAAAGAGCTGGCATGTTTCCTATTAACTTTTCCCCCTTAATAATATATGTTCATCAAAGAGAAAAGGAACAGAAAAGGGATACAGACTGTCTATCACAAGTCCAAGTTATAGAGTGTCCAAGTTATAGAGTAAGTCATGACTAGAACTCAGATTCATCAACATCCCAATCTAGAAAAAATCCCATTATTATTTTTGCAGTAGCTGTCCTGTTTTATATGAGAAAAAGGTAGATCTGTGTGTTAAACATAAATTATTCCTATTAAAAGAAAAAAAAAAGTATCTACTACAGACCAAATTAGCTTTTCTCCTAGTTCATTTATTGAACCAGAACCCATCCATAGAGATGCTGAGCCAGTACTATCATTCTGCCCTTTTAACAGATGAGAGTGAGACTCAGTGGTGTGAGTCTGGCACTCTCCAAAGTGCTGCCTCCTATGATTAAGGGTAGTAATCCTTTTGCTTTTAGCAGCTTTTAGGAGAGCAATATTTTAGGCTTCATAGATCTGTCTAATAGGGAGAGGGAACCTATATTTTCTGATAAAAAGAGAAAAGCAAATAGAAAAAGAAGAGAATTCAAATGGAAATTAAAATACACGGCATTTTAGCATTTTGCTTCATTGTTTTGCCATGCTGAGGCCCCACATTCACTAATCCCCTTGTATTTTTTTTCCTGTAAGCACATGAATAGTACCAAAATAGTTTTGAGATTGAGATTGTGGATCTCACAATTGAAATGCTATTCATTTCAGAATATTGTGAGATTGGGGTTGTGGAATTTTCAATGGATTTAGTGACCATTTTGTTTTGGAACAATGTGGAACTTAAACCATACTTTGCCTCTTTGTTAATTGTCAGCCTTATAGAGACCTTTCTATTTTCTATTCCTTCTTTTTATCACTCCCAAACTGTGCTTACATTGGACTCTAGGAACAGAATTCTATCTTTGCTGCCTCTGACATTTTCCTTTGCCAACTCTCCATTTTCTAGTATGTAATTTGTTCCACATAATGCAAAACGTTCCCCTGTGCCTTGGGAACAACCTAGAGATAATAAATTATTCAAAACCTGTAACTGGATCTTACACATTCTTCTAGGCTAAATTTCTTATATTTCTATTTTCTTTTTAGTGTTTCATTATATGCATTGTGTTTGCAAGCTATCTCAAATTCATTGAAAATTTGAGAGTCAAGGGAATAAATACTGCTTTCCTTCGAAGAGATTCTTATCAGGCTTATTCCATCTCTGAATCATTGATATCTAAAATAATTGAAATGCCTATGAATTAACTTAATTGACATAGCAAAAGAGTTTTACAATTTTCCATACTCATCGGTGAGTTTTTGAAATTTAAAAAAAAATTTCCGTATAATAAGGAATTTGATACATCAGATAACACTGAAGAACAATGAAATATACCTTGAATACAATGAGTAAAAATTTTGGACCAACTAGTGTGATCTAATGGCCAGCATCCTCTTTGTAAACAATTCATCTCTAAAATGCTGTCATTCTCAAATGCTAGTGCTTTTCTGGTCTTCTCTTCCAAACTGTAAAATTTTGCATCTAGAATTTAGAATAGAAGGAAAATTTTTACAGAATCCCACAGAATAAATTGACCTTTTGAAGTTTTCCATTAAAATTCCTTTTACTTTCTCTAATTGTGACTTACCCTTGGTTTAATTAACTCTCAGGTTTTCTTCAAAATTCTATTATCCTACCACTTCATCTCCTAGATTTTTTGCAAAATACCTGTCAGCAAAATCACTGCACCAAGTGATGCAACTCAGAATTCAGTGCAGGAAAAAGAATGTTTTGGTCAGAATATTCCGCAATAGCTAGAATAGTTAACCAATCCCCAGAATCACTAATGAGGAATGGACAAATGTCATATGGCACAATTAGATAATTCTTAAAAACCGTGTAACAATGAAATGAAGGAACTGCAACTGCATGCAACAACATGGATGAAACTTAGAAATGCAAAGGAAAAAAAATGTGTACTCTACGATTCTCCATTATGTATATTTCAAAAATTGGCACAGCAAAACTATAACTTTTAGGTAGGGAAAGCTAAAAGATAAAAGAACAAAGCAAAATGAGGAAATGATTAGTCATGAATGTTGAGATGGTGGTGGTTTTTGAGGAAAAAGGAGAGTGTTGTCATTTTAAAAGGTTATATAGAAAGACACATTTGTCCTCAATAGTATATACATAGATGTGTGGTTTGTAGTACTTTATCAGACTGCACATATTGTTTTATGTTCTTTTTATGTGTGTAGGGTTTTTGTGTAATGGACTAAATTTATTCCACTCGTGTTTTTATACATAAACAGCATATGATTTTATATTGTTTCATGAAATGTTAATGCTTTACATAGAGTTGCAAAAAGGTTTGTACTCTTTAACTTAGTATTTTTTAAATTTATTAAGATATGTATTATAACATTACTTCTAATTGAAAACAAAACTGGTAGCAACCTAACAATCAACAATAGCTAAGATGTTAGACAAACTATGGTAATTAACTTTGTGGAAAATTATACTATTATTAAAATAATCATAATTATGTAACAGCATGGAAATATACTACTAAAATGGACGGTTGAGTATTACCATTGGAAACATGTAAAAGTATGTATACATATGGAGAAACACTAAATGTAGTCAAGTTTTGTGGAACTAAATAATTTTGGAATAAATGTTTTCTATTTTCTAGGCTTTCTGTACTTTGATGTATTTTATTAAAAATTAAAGAAGCATGTGGCCAGGCACGGTGACTCACGCTTGTAATCCCAGCACTTTGGGAGGCCGAGGCAGGAGGATCACAAGGTCAGGAGATTGAGCCATCCTGGCTAACACAGTGAAACCCTGTCTCTACTAAAAATACAAAAAATTAGCCTGGCGTGGTGGTGGGCGCCTGTTGTCCCAGCTACTTGGGAGGCTGAGGCAGGAGAATGGCATGAACCCAGGAGGTGGAGCTTGCAGTGAGCCGAGATCACACCACTGCACTCTAGCCTGGGCAACAGAGCAAGACTCCATCTCAAAAAAAAAAAAAAAATCAATCAATCAATCAATCAATCAATCAATCAGCATGTTTTGGTACATATCTAAAGAAAATAAAATCAGTATGTCAAAGAGATATCTGCACTCCCAAGTTTATTGCAGTGTTTATCACAATAGCTGGACAAGCATTAATTACAATAGCTTGCCAAGACATAGAATCAAACTAAGTATTCATCAATGGATGTATGATAAAGAAAATGTGGTTTAACATGCACAGTGGGATACTGTTCAGTGTGATAAAAAAAGGAAATCCTGTCATTTGTGACAATATGAATGAACCTGGAGAACATTATGCTAAGTGAAATATGCCAGGCTCCAAAAGACAAATACTGCATGATGCCACTTCTATGTGGAACCTAAGCAAAGTAAAAATGATGGAGATGAAGAGTAGAATGATGGGTACCAGGGGCTGGAGTATGGGGAAGGAATGGGGAGATGTTACTTAAAAGGTTCAAGGTTTTATTTAGACCGGAGAAATTAGTTAGATCTAATGTACAGAGTGATGGCTATACTTCGTAATAATATATTGTGTCCTTGGAAATTGTAAAGACTAGATTTTAAATGTTCTCACAACAAAAATGTGTAAGTATGTGAGGTGATACTATATTAACTAATTTGATTCATTTTATAATATATACATATATTAAAACTCACATTGTATACCATAATATAAACAATTTTCATTTGTGAATTTGGAAAAATAATTAAATAAAAAATTTGACAGTATGATTACAAAGTCACCGCTCCAGTGTGTGGAAGTAGTTAGCTTCCCAATAAAGCAAAGCTCAGGAAAAAATTCACCGCATTCCAAATTCACACTTGAAATTCTAGAACTGATGTGTCCTGGTTTCAGTCCATGTGTGACTCCCTGTCGGCCTTCAACTAGAGTCACTGTGGGGACTGCGATCCCAGTGAGGGCTGCATCCTGCAGGTACTCTCTTCTGGTCACGGAAGAGCATGGGACATACATCTCAGGGCCAAGCAAGATGTCTGTGCTTTCCTGTGGCTTCTGTTCCTGGGGTCTTTAATTATGCCAACTCTGCTTTAGGTTTGAACCATCTGATTTCAAATGATCTTTCTGTCATTCTGTCTGTGTTGTAGAGTCTGAGAAACTGTCAGAGCCAGCAGGAGCCAAAGACGCATGGTATCCCAGACTCAACGATTTGCCATGGTTCTGTGGGATGATGGGCTTGCTTTGGGTCTTTCATATGGTTGCAGCCAGGTGAAGGCTGGTGTTGGAATAATTTGAATGCTTGAATATATAGACCATACAAGACAGATTCTTCATACACATCTGGGATAACTGGCTACCTTGGGCTTCCTTAGTGTATGGTGGTCTCAGGAAAGTCAGATCCCTTACCTGGCAAGTAGCTTCCACTAGGCCATGCCTCCAAAGAACATGGTAGATGTTCTGTGTGTTATTTTTCAAAATAAAAATATATTTAAAAGCAAAAGATATAATGTATCCTAAAATTACATATTTGCTTCATTGTTTATTACACACTTGTCATGATAGAATCTGTATTTCATGAGAATATAAACCACTTCACTCAGCACTGTATACTTTATGCTCAGTACTTAGTATGAGTATGTGCTTATTACTTTTGCTGAATAAATTAACAAGTGGAAGTATTGGCAATTAATTAAACTTGTGTGCCCCTGAAAAACTCCCAGTATGCATTATTTATTATGGATAAATATTGTGGAATATTTTAAAAATTAAAAGTCAAGCTAGCTTTATAATTACTAGTTGAATTGAAGAAAGTGAAGGGATAAAGTGGCCATCACAATCTTGAGAGACAGTCCTCCATGGTGTCACATTTCTGTATATCTTGCAAGTAGAGACACTACCTTCTAAAAGATGTTTGTCTACCCTCTAGAGCAAAAGACAGGTTTGCTTACTGTTTATTCTAAAAGATGTGGATTTCCTGAACTCAGAATTCCTCTTTTGTAATGCAACCTGCTGTGTTTGCAGGTGCCATCTGGTCCTGTTTATGTTGCCCTGTGTGTATTGGAACTCAGGTCACTGAGACAAATGCTGGTATTCTGGCTATTGCCTGTGCCATGGATAATGTAGTGTCTTTTGTCTCTAAAAAGGGAGTCATGTGTTTTCTACAGCATCTATGAAACTATGGCAGGCTGACTTGTTGGCTTTTAGAGAGAGTGAAATGTCAGACTCCTCACAGTTCTTTATACACTAACGTTATCTTTGGAAGCTCCTGGGACACAAGAAATCTGAATAGAACTTAGCTACATCTATAGCTTATTTTTAATATACATTTTAAATACTAAAACACTGGAAGCCCTGGCAGTTTATTTTAATAAATAATTATACTATTTCTAAGGAAATGTTTTAAGTTGTCACATTAAAGTTGACCTTTACTTTACCCCTAACAAGTGTTCTAAACGAAATAGAATGCTAAAAGTGAAAAAGAACAATGAAAGCATTTCTTCTTAATTTTCCTGTTTGTTTATGAATACCAGGTGTTAAGCTTTTTTCCTCACATATATGGTATTTGTACTAACTCTTGTAAACAAATATGAAAATTGTATTTCTTAAATGAAGACCTAAAATATGATACAGTAGTTCACCCTTATCCATGGTTTAACTTTCCATGGTTTTAGTTCACCCTGGTCTACCATGGTCCATGGTGAGTACAGTATGATAAGACATTTTGAGAAAAAGAGACCACATTCACATAACATTTATTATAACATATAGTTATATTTCTTCTATATTATTAGTTGTTTATCTCTTCCTATGTCTAATTTATAAATTAAACTTTCTCATAGGTATGTATCTATAGGAAAAAATACAGTGTACATAGAGTTCAGTGCTATCTGCAGTTTCAGACATTCATTGGGGGTCTTGGGATGTATCTCCCATACATAAGAGTGAATTACTGTATTTCTCAATGCACAGTACACTAAAATTATATTAATACGTAATACTTAATAAAATATGTCAAAGTTAATGTATGTTACAGGACATTACACAGTAGGTATTTTGGACATGAAAATGTAAGAACAATAGGAAACCTAAAAGCAAAGGGACTCATCTTATTTTCTGAAAAGAAAAATGGCTTGAAAATAAATACCTTTTAAATTTAAGTTCCTTCTAGATTCTGGATATTAGCCCTTTGTTGGATGGATAGATTGCAAACATTTTCTCCCATTCTGTAGGTTGCCTATTTACTCTGATGATAGTTTCTTTTGCTGTGCAGAAGCACTTTAGTTTAATTAGACCCCATTTGTCAATTTTGACTTTTGTTGCCATTGCTTTTGTTTATACATGAAGAATTTGTCCACTCCTATGTCCTGAATGGTATTGCCTAGGTTTTCTTCTAGAGTTGTTGTGACTTTAGGTCTTACATTTAAATCTTTACTCCATCTCGAGTTAATTTTTGTATAAGGTGTAAGGAAGGGGTCCAGGTTCAGTTTTCTGCATATGGCTACCCAATTTTCCCAACACCATTTATTAAATAGGGAATCCTTTCCCCATTGCTTGTTTTTGTAAGGTTTGTCAAAGATCAGAAGGTTGTAGATGTGTGGTGTTATTTCTGAGGCCTCTGTTCTGTTCCATTGGTCTATATATTTGTTTTGGTACCAGTACCATGCTGTTTTGGTAACACTAGCCTTGTAGTATAGTTTGAAGTCAGGTGGCATAATATCTCCAGCTTTGTTCTTTTTGGTTAGGATTGTCTTAGCTATACGGGCTCTTTTTTGGTTCCGTATGAAATTTAAAGTAGTTTTTTCTAATTCTGTGAAGAAAGTCAATGGTAGCTTGATGGGGACAGCATTGAATCTATAAATTACTTTGGGCAGTCTGGCCATTTTCACGATATTGATTCTTCCTATCCATGAGCATGGAATGTTTTTCCATTTGTTTGTGTCCTCTCTTATTTCCTTGAGCAGTGGTTTGTGGTTCTCCTTGAAGAGGTCCTTCACATCCCTTGTAAGTTGTATTCCTAGGTATTGTATTCTCTTTGTAGCAATTGTGAATGGAATTTCACTCATGATTTGACCCTCTGTTCATCTATTATTGGTGTATAGGAATGCTTGTGATTTTTCTACATTGATTTTTTATCCTGAGACTTTGCTGAAGTTGCTTATCAGCTTAAGGAGATTTTTGGCTGAGATGATGGGGTTTTCTAAATATAAAATTATGTCATCTGCAAACAGAGACAATTTGACTTCCTGTGATCCAATTTGAATGCCATTTATTTCTTTCTCTTGCCTGATTGCCCTGGCCAGAACTTCCAATACTATGTTGAATAGGAGTGGTGAGAGAGAGCATCCTTGTCTTGTGCCAGCTTTCAAAGGGAATGCTTCCAGCTTTTGCCCATTAAGTATGATATTGACTGTGGGTTTGTCACAAACAGCTCTTATTATTTTGAGATACATTCCATCAATACCTAGTTTATTGAGAGTTTTTAGCATGAAGGGGTGTTGATTTTTATCAAAGGCCTTTTCTGCATCTATTGAGTTAATCGTAGTTTTTGTCATTGGTTCTGTTTACATGATGTATTACATTTACTGATTTGCATATGCTGAACCATCCTTGCATCCCAGGAATGAAGCTGACTTGATCGTGGTGGATAAGCTTTTTGATTGCTGCTGGATTTGGTTTTAGTATTTTATTGAGGATTTTCACATCGATGTTCACCAGATATATTGGCCTGAAATTTTCTTTTTTTGTTGTGTCTCTGCCAGATTTTGGTATCAGGATGATGCTGGCCTCCTAAAATGAGTTAGGGAGGATTCTCTCTTTTTCTATCATTTGGAATAGTTTCGGAAGGAATGGTATCAGCTCCTCTTTGTATCTCTGGTAGAATTCAGCAGTGAATCAGTCTGGTCCTGGGCTTGTCTTGGTTGGTAGGCTATTAATTACTGCCTCAATTCAGAACTTGTTATTGGTCTACTGGTCTATTCAGGACTTCTTCATAGTTTAGTCTTGGGAGGGTGTGTGTGTCCAGGAATTTATCAGCTTTTTCTAGATTTTCTGGTTTATTTGCATAGAGATGTTTATAGTATTCTCTGATGGTAGTTTGTATTTCTGTGGGATGAGTGGTGATATACCCTTTATCATTTTCATTGGGTTTATTTGTTTCTCCTCTCTTTTCTTCTTTATTAGTCTAGCTAACAATATATCTATTTTGTTGATATTTTCAAAAAACCAGCTCCTGGATTCACTGATTTTTTAAAGGTTTTTCAAGTTTGTATCTTTGAGATCTGCTCTGATCTGAGTTTTTTCTTGTCTTCCGCTAGCTTTTGAATTTGTTTGCTCTTGCTTCTCTAGTTCTTTTAATTGTGATGTTAGGGTGTCAATTTTAGATATCTCCTGCTTTCTTTTGTGTGCATTTAGTACTATAAATTTCCCTCTAAACACTGCTTTAGCTGTGTCCCAGAGATCCTGGTACATTGTGTCTTTGTCCTCACTGGTTTCAAAGAACTTATTTATTTCTGCCTTCATTTCATTATTTACCCAGTAGTCATTCAGGAGCACGTTGTTCAGTTTCCATGTAATTGTGTGATTTTGAGTGAGTTTGTTAATTCTGAGTTCTAATTTGATTGCACTGTGGTCTGAGAGACTGTTTGTTATGATTTCCATTCTTTTGCATTTGCTGAGGAGTGTTTTACTTCCAATTATGTGGTCAATTTTAGAATAAGTGCAATGTGGTGTTAGAAGAATATATATTCTATTGAGTTGGGGTGGAGAGTTCCGTAGATGTCTGTTAGGTCTGATTGGTCCAGAGTTGAGTTCAAGTCCTGAATATCCTTGTTAATTTTCTGTTTTGTTGATCTGTCTAATATTGACTGGGGTCTTAAGGTTTCCCACTACTATTGCGTGGGATTCTAACTCTCTTTGTAGGTCTCTGAGAACTTGCTTTATGAATCTGAGTGCTCCTGTATTGGGTACATATATATTTAGGATAGTTAGCTCTTCTTGTTGCATTGATCCCTTTACCATTATGTAATGCCCTTTTTTGTCTTTTTTGATCTGTGTTGGTTTAAATTCTGTTTTGTCAGAGACTAGGATTGCAACCACTGCTTTTTTTTTTTTTTTTTTTTTTTTTTTTTTTTTTTTTTTTTTGCTTTCTGTTTGCTTGGTAGTTCTTCCTTCATCCCTTCATTTTGAGCTTATGTATGTCTTTGCACGTGAAATGTGTCTCCTGAATATAGCACACCAATAGATCTTGACTCTTTATCCAATTTGCCAATGTATGTCTTTTAATTGGTGCATTTAGGTCATTTACATTTAAAGTTAATATTGTTATGTGTGGACTTGATCCCGTCATTATGATGCTAGCTGATTATTTTACCTGTTAGTTGATGCAGTTTCTTCATAATGTCAACAGTCTTTACAATTTGGTATGTTTTTGCAGTGGCTGGTACTGGTTTTTCCTTTCACATTTAGTACTTCTTTCAGAAGCTCTTGTAAGGCATCAAAAAGTGAGCAATGCATATGAACAGACACTTCTCAGAAAAAGACATTTATGTGGCCAAGAAACATTTGAAAAAACACTCATCATCACTGGTCATTGGAGAAATGCAAATCAAAACCACAATGAGATACCATTTCACACCAGTTACAATGGCGATCATTAAAAAGTCTGGAAACAACAGATGCTGGAGAGGATGTGGAGAAATAGGAACACTTTTACACTGTTAGTGGGAGTGCAAATTAGTTCAACAAATGTGAAGATAGTGTGGCAATTCCTCAAAGATCTAGAACTAGAATTACCATTTGACCCAGCAATCCCATTACTGGGTATATACCCAAAGGGTTATAAATCATTCTACTCAAAAGACACACGCACACATATATTTATTGTGGCACTATTCCCAATAGCAAAGACTTGGAAACAACCCAAATGCCCATCAATAAGTAAAGAAAATGTGGCATATATACACCATGGAAATACTATGCAGCCATAGAAAAGGATGAGTTCTTGTCCTTTGCAGGGATGTGAATAAGCTGGAAACCATCATTCTCAGCAAACTAACACAGTAAGAGAAAAACCAAACACCACATGTTCTCACTCATAAGTGGGAGTGAACAATGAGAGCACATGGACACAGGGAGGGGAACATCACCCACTGGGGCCTGTCGGAGAGTGGGGGGCTAGGGGAGGGAGAACATTAGTAGAAGTAACTAATGTAGATGATGGGTTGATGGGCACAGTAAACTACCATGGCATGGTATGCCTATGTATGCCTATGTAACAAACCTGCAAGTTCTGCACATGTATCCCATAACTTAAAGTTTAATAACAAAAAAATACCAATATTGTTTATAACAACCTAAAATGGTCAAAATAACTCCCATAAAAATTATAGATGTTCCCACTCAACTCAACACCATTAAATACTCTGTAGCTAATTAACTCCAGCTATTGCCAGTGCGATTTTCTCTTAATTTTGTTTGATGGCCAGTTGGGGTTATGCCATAATACTTTAATGTTAGAAAAGCCACTAAAAATCATGAGAATGCTCCTACATGCCAGGGCATTCCACACCTCTGCCAACTAACCTCTAAGCTTATATAATACTATTAGGCACTATGAGGTAGCTATTAAGAGATTGTCACATCCTTAAATCATTTTACTTCAAAATATGTTTTCCTGAATGTCCATGGCTCATTATTACAGTTGGATAGAGAACTGTGCTAACAATTCCAAAGTCATGGAACTGCCTTCCTGATAGTCAGAGGGATTTGCTATGCTCCATGATCAGACACTTCTTTCAAATGTATGCAATTATTTATGTAGTTATCAACATAGCAAGTGATTACATTGTTATTATTGGGTAAGCTACCCAGTAATGACCTAAACTTGAGATGGTATTGTCATATCCATTCGTGAAAGACAGCTCTATTCCATTTTTTTCTTCTTTTTCTTTTCCTTTTTTTCTTTTTCTTTTTCTTTTTTTTTTTTTTGAGACAATCTCTCTCTGTTGCCCAGGCTAGAGTGCAGTGCAGTGGTGCAATCTCGGCTCATTGCAACCTCCACCTCCAGGTTCAAGCGATTCTCTTGCCTCCTTAGTAGCTGGGATTCAAGCGATTCTCTTGTCTCCTTAGTAGCTGGGATTACAGGCTACTTTATTTTCCCTCCTTGGCCTCCCAAAGTACTGGAATTACAGGCGTGAGCCACCCCACCTGGCCTACTCGATTTTTTAAGTCCTATAACATGGAGTCTTTTCAAACAAAACTTTACCTTCATTTACAGATATTTTATAAATTATTAAATTACATCACCACGCTTTTCTCTGTATATGGCTTCATCATTATTACAGTATTATTTATTAAGAAAAATGATGTGATGGACACTTTACTAGGTGCTTTCAGACCTTCCCTCATTTAATACTCACAATAGATATTACTATCCCCATTTTATAGACTATAAAACTAAAGCTTAGAAAAATCATATGTCGGTCACAAAGCCATATGTCTGTCTAAAGGGTATCAAAGCAGGCTAAAATTTCTACCTTTTTGACCACAAGAACCACTTCTTTGTTAACATGTTTCATTGAAGAACCAAAATGGTTAGACTTATATTTGTTTATTTATTTACCAAATATTATTAGGGTTTGTACCACATTCCAGACTATGATCTCATCACTGGTATTTCAGTAGTAAGCAATCTATACAAGATTTCTGCCCTCTTGGCATTTACATGTGGGAGGCAAATGCACATAAATAAAATTATAACTTCAGCTAGTGTTTAATGCTATACTTTAGTTATCAATTGCTAAATAACAAGCCATTCCAGAACTAATGGGCCTAAAACAACATTTTTTGGTCCTGATTTTGTCATGGGTGAACAGGACAGTTCTGTTAGTCTTTATTGGCCTCACTCTTGGGACTGGCACCCTTACTCATACAGTGGGACCTTGGTACTGGCTGCTGGCTGGACCAACCTGTCATTATTCAGTAGTTAGGTCCAGGCATCATCACACAGAGATGGAACAAGAGGAGAAAAGCAGAAACTTGTGAGTCTGGCAGCAGTTCCTGAGGTGCTTCATCTGCTCTTCCTACCTACCACTCAGAAAAGCAATTAACACAACTAATACAGATTGATAGATAAATATTACTAGAATCTTAGAAATACCAAGGATAATGACATTTGTCCACAATCATAAGCAACAGCCCACCGTGCTATATTTAGCCAGGGATATGTGAATATATCTTCCTTAAAGGAGATTTTAAAATATTTTTTCTCTCTTCTGTGCCCCATCCTCCCACAATTCACCTCATCTGAAAAACACAAAATTTAATGTACTTCTAATGCAAGAGTGCTGATTTTTAAAGCAATCGGAATGCTTCTCCTGCAAGTTTGTTATTACACTTTGCCTTTCTAAATCCAGTTAAAAGTTACAATTCCATGAAAGCTTCTGGGTAGAAATCGATGCAGGAAATGAACCGGCAGGGGTCCACTTCATCCTGAGAGGTGAGGACTCCACAAGAAAAATATTGTGGATGGGTTTTAAAAAGGCAGTGAGAAATGGAGATCCTAGTTTCACACGCACTAGAGCTTTTCACAGTGTCAGTGTGCCAAACAGTGGAGCCAGGAAAAGATCCCAGAACAGGTTTTGTAGTTTAAAGCCTGCCCTGAAGGGTGAATCAGGGTAGCAGTCATAGCACAGTCCATCATTCAGCCACTAACCTGAGGAGACACTAGAAGTACACACACGAACCAAGGATTGAGACAAAGGGAATATACTGATGAAGTAAGAGACCATTACTCCATACCTTAGGCAACAGCAACAGGAGAAACAAAACTTACCTTATCTAAGTCAGGGAGACATGTACTTATTAGGCACATTCTTTTCAATACCTGTCCTATCTTTGGTCAGATATACAGGTCGAATACATGGTGCCATACATTTTTATGACTCAGAGAAGAACACTGTATTTTTGAGGCTCTGGCAAATAAAAAGACAGGTGCTAAATTTTTAATAGAAAATACTGGAAGAAAAAATCTGCAAAAAGAATTGTCTTGTGAGTTTGATTATGCTTAAAACTGCCTATGATGGTGAAAAGACAAAAAAATGAATTTTATCTCTGAGTAGAACTTGGCTGATACAGAGTTTTAGAAAACTCACCTTACTGTTATTTTTTTTTCCTTTTAGTTAAAAAATCTGTTAAAGGTGCCCTAATCAGCACACTCCTGACCCCACCACACACACAGATAAAACAAGGTAGAGATGCTTATTTTAATTTTGGTTAGAACCTGAAATTGAACTTGGCAGTTTCCTAGGAAACTAAGAACTCACTTTTGCACAATTTTGAATAGATAGTGTTTTTTGTTTGTTTGTTTGTTTTTTGAGATGGAGTCTCACTCTGTCACCCAGGCTGGAGTTCAGGGGTGCGATCGCAGCTTACTTGCAACCTCTGCCACCTGGGTTCAAGTGATTCACCTGTCTCAGCCTCCCGAGTAGCCTGCCACTGCACCTGGCTTTTTTTTTTTTTTTTTTTTTTTTTTTTTGTATTTTTAGTAGAGACGGGGTTTCACCATGTTGGCCAGGCTGGTCTTGAACTCCTGATCTCGTGATCCACCCACGTTGACCTCCCAAAGTGCTGGGATTACAGGCATGAGCTATCATGCCCGGCCCTGAATAGATAGTATTTCTGACAAAAAGAGTAAGGGGTTATAAATGTTAGAAACCATTGTCATTTAGTTGGTAATGTAGTTAATAATATTAATTAGACATATAATCATTTTAAGGATGCATTTACTTTTTAAATTCAGTTTAATTGCAGATACATTTGTATTAATAAATTAGATAATTATTTGGAAGTATTCATTTTTAGAGGTAAGCAAATATTCCTTATTACCCTCTGTTTTGAAGATTTATAACAAAATATAATGCAGTGAGGGTAAGCATGATGAGCATGACATATTTCATCTCTGCAAGCTAGTTAGAAGCCCTGGAACCTGTTTGCAGTTGAATGTACTTAGAAATGCTTAAGAATTGCCATTATGTCATTTCTTGTGTTTTCATTTATTTTTAAATACACAAAATGCATATATTTATGTTGTACAGCATATTTTGATTTAGATATTATATATAGTAAAATGGCTAAATCAAGCTAAGTAACACATGCATTATCTCATATATTTATTTTTGTGTATGTGGCTAGAACTCTCAGCAATTTTTGAATATACAATACATTTTTATTAACTATAGTCATCCTGCTGTGTAATAGACTTCCAAAACGTATTCCTCCTATTTAATATTTTGTATCCTTCTACCAACATCTCCCTTATTCCTCTACCCCATGTAGATTTTAGATATCAACCCTTTTATCAGATGTATGGTTTGCAAATAATTTCTCTGATTCTGTAGGTTGTCTCCTCACTCTGTCAGTTGTTCCTTTTGCAGTGCAGAAGCTTTTTAATTTGACGTAATCCCATATGTCTACTTACGCTTTTGTTGCCTGTGCTTTCAAAGGTCATATCCAAAAAATTCATTGCCCAGACCAATGTCGTGTAGCTTTTCCCCTACGTATTTTTCTAGTGGCTTTATAGTTTCTGACCTTATCTTTAGATCTTTAATCTACTGTGAGTTGATTCTTGTATAAAATGTAAGATAAGGATATAACTTTACCCATCTGCATATGGATATCCAGTTTTCCAAAGCCAGGAAAACAATACCAGAAAAAAAAAAATTACAGGCCAAAATATACATGTAAAAATTCTCAACTAAGTTCTGGAAAACGAAATTTCACAGCACATGTAAAAGACCAGTCATTCACCATGATCAAGTGGGATTCATCCTTGGGATGCAAGATTGGTTCTACACATAAAAGTCAATATGTGTAGTACAGGCATACTTCTGAGATAGTGCAGGCTCAGTTTCAGGCCACCACAATAAACCAAATATGGGAACAACGCAAGTCACATGTGTTTTTCTTTTTTTTCGGTTTCTCAGTGCATATAAGAGTCATGTTTGCACTACATTGTTCTCTATTAAATGAGTAATAAATAATATTATGTCTAAAAAATCAATATACATACCTTAATTTAAAAATATTGTATAGTTTTAAATGCTAATGATCATCTGGGTTTTCAGCAAGTTGTAATCTTTCTTCTGGTAAAGGGTCCTGCCTCAGTGTCGCTGGTTGCTGACTGCTCAGGGTGGTGGTCGCTGGGGGTGGAGGTGACTATAGCAATTTCTTAAGATAATACAACAATAAATTTTTATCACAGTGATTGACTTGACCTTTCACAAAAGATTTCCCTGTAGCATGGGATGCTGTTTGATAGCATTTTACCCACAATAAATCTTTTCTTCAAAATTAGAGTCAACTCTCTCAAACTATACCACTGCTCTATCAACTAAGCTTATATATTATCCTCAATCTTTTATTGTCATTTCAACAATGCTCGGAGCATGAGGAGTGGATCCCATCTCAAGAAACCATTTTCTTTGCTTATCCATAAGAAGCAAGTTTCATTCAAGTTTAATTATGAGATTTCAGCAATTCAGTTACATTGTCAGGCTCCATTTCTAATTTCAGTTCTCTGCTGTTTCCACCACATCTGAAGTGATTTTCTCCACTGAAGTCTTGAACTCGTCAAAGTCATTCATGAGAGTTGGAATCAGCTTCCTCCAAACTTCTATTAATATTGATATTTTGGTCTCTTTCCATGAATTACAAATGTTCTTATTAGCATCTGAAATGGTCAACACTTTCTAGGAGATTTTCAATGTATTTTGCCCATATCCATCAGAGAAATCACTCTCTGTGGCAACTATAGCCTTACAAAATGTATTTCTTAATTAAAAGACTTGAAAGTCAAAATGACTCCCTGATCAATGGGCTGCAGAATGAATGTTGTGTTAATAGCTGTTAATCTCCTTGTACAGCATTAATCGCCTTATACATTTCCATCAGAGCTCTTTGGTGACCCAATGCATTGTCAGTGAATAATAATATTTTCAAATAAATCATTTTTTCCATGCAGTAGGTCTCAGTAGTGGGCTTAAAATATTTAGTTAACCATGCTGTAAACAAGTGCGTTGTCATCCAGGTTTTGTTGTTCCATTTATAGAGCACAGGCAGAGTCAATTTAACATACTTCTTAAGGGCCTAAGATTTTTAGAATGGTAAATGAGCATTGGCTTCAACTTAAAGTAACCAACTGCATTGCCTCTAGCAAGAGAGTCAGCCTGTCCTTTGAAGCTTTGAAGCCAGGCATTTACATTTTCTCTCTAGGTCTGAAGGTCCTAGATGCCACCTTCTTCCAATAAAAGGCTGGCTGCTTCATCTATATTGAAAATCTGTTGTGTAGTGTAACCACCTTCATTGATGATCTTAGCTAGATCTGAATAATTTGCTACAGTTTCTACTTAAACACTTGTTGCTCCATCTTGCATGTTTGTATTATGGAGATGGTTTCTTTTCCTAAATGTCATGAACCAAAATCTGCTAGCTTCAAACTTTTCTTCTGCAGATTCCTTACTCTCTCAGCCTTCATCGAATTGAAGAGAGTTAGGAGTTCTCTGTTTCTCTGGATTAGATTTTGGCTTAAGGAAATACTGTGGTTGGTTTAATATCCTATCTAGACCACTAAAACTTTCTCCATATCAGCAGTAAGACTGTTCCCCTTTCTTATTATTCTTGTGTTCACTGAAATAGTACTCAACAGTACTCAATTTCCTTCAATAACTTTTTTTTTTTTTTTTTTTTTTTTTTTTTTTTTTTGCTTTCACTACTTAGATAACATGGCAAGAGACCTAGCTTTTGCCCTATGCTGGCTTTTGACATGCCGACATGCCTTCCTCACTAATCTCAGTCATTGCTAGCTTTTGATTTAAAGTGAGAGACACATTACTCTTCCTTTCACTTCAACACATTTGAATAACATACTGTATGGTTATTAATTGGCCTAATTTTAATATTTTCATGTCTCAGGGAGTAGGGGGACCTGAGGAGAGGAAGAGAGACAGGGAATGGCTGGTTGGTGGAGCAGTAAGAACACACACACCATTTATGAATCGAGTTTGCTGACTTGTATGGATGTGATTTGTGATGCTCCAAAACAATTACAGTAGTAGCTTCACAGATCATGGATCACAGACCACCATAACAGATGTAATAACAATAATGAGGAAGGCTGAAATATTGTGAGGATTATCAAAACGTGACACACAAACACGAAGTCAGCACATGCTGTTGGAAAAATGGCTCTGATATACTTGCTCTATACAAGGTTGCCATAAACCTTCAATTTATAAAAAGTACAGTATCTGAAGTACAATAAAATGGAGCACAATAAAATAAGGTATGCCCGTATACCACATTAACAAAATAAAGATAAAAAACGTACGATCATCTCAACAGATACAGAAAAGGCATTTTACAAAATTTAACACTCTTTCATAATAAAAGCTCTCAACAAACTTGTTATAGAAGAAATGTATGTCAATACAATAAAGGCCACACAAGTTTAAACCTATCGTCATACTCAAGGGTGAAAAGTTTAGAGATTTTCCACCAAGATCAGAAAAAGACAAGGATGCCCACTCTTACCATTTCTATTCAACATAGTACTAGAAGTCCTAGCCAGAACAATTAGATAAGAGAAAAAAGTTAAATGCATCCAAATCAGATACAAAGAAATTAAATTGTGACTGTTAATGGACAACATGATCTTATGTATAGAAAACCCCCAAAGACCTCACCAAAAAATAGTGAGAACTAAAAAACAAATTCAGTATAGTTGCAGGATACAAAATTCACATACAAAAATCAGTAGGATTTGAAACTATTGCTATTTGAAAAAGAAATCAAGAAAACAAGCCCATTTACAATAGTGAAAAAATAAATATTTAGAATTAACTAAGGACGTGAAAGTCATATACTATGTGAAAACTATAAATCATTGATGAAAGAAATTGAAGTAGACACAGTTAAATGGAAAGGTATGTCCAGTTAATGAATTGGAAGAATTAATGTTGTTAAAAATGTCCATACTACCCAAAGTGATCTACAGATTCAAAGAAATCCCTATCAAAACTGCAATGACATTTTTACAGAAATAGGAAAAAAATCTAAAATGTATGCGAAACCACAAAAGATATTGACTAGTCAAAGTAATCTTGAGCAGGAACTATAAACTTCAAAACATCACACTATGTCTTTTAAAATACACTTTAAAGATACAGTATTCAAAAGAGCATGGGGGACACATCGGCCAACAGAACAGAATAAAGAGCCCAGAAATTAATCTATTCATCTATGGACAATTGATGTTCAACAAAAGTGCCAGAAACACATGACAAGGAAAGAGCAGTGTCTTCATTTATTATATATTGTAAATTTGCAGAAAGGTATAGAAAAAGATTCTTGGATTATATCTAAGTATAGTAGACAATTATTTTTAATGTTAATGGTTAACACTAATGTTTTAGGTTAAAACTAATGTGAATATTCTGCTGAATTTAGGGTGTGTTTCAGAAAGCTATGGGGATAAGAACTAGAATTCTAATTGACGTTTTGATAAAAAAATGTTTTTATATTGCTTTAAAGTTCAATATAAGTTGTTGAATGATATCTAATAGAATTATTTGCATGAAGACTGGTTTGTATTATTAAAAGCTCTAAAATCTTTTCTTTCTCATCTAGAAGTCCTGTAAACAAATCTTTGGGAAGTGTACTTTATGCTCTCAGGTGGGCCTTTCCTTTTTTCAGTGTCAGCATTTTAGGCTTTCTCTCTGTGTGGGCAGTCTGAAGTCCTGATATGGGAGGAAGATTAAGCACAAAATACCCAGTGCTGTTTGATTGCTTTTGGTTGTTTATTTGCAGCTTAAAAACAGGCTAGTAACTGGCAAATGGAAGCATGTTGTGCACCCTAAATTACAATATAACTCCCCATCAGCATTGTTAACAGTCATTTCTATGAATTTTCCTGGCTTCTAGTAATGTGAACTCAGCAGGCAAACGTAATTTTCCCGCTTTTCTTTCCTTTTGTTTTTAAGATGGAGTCTTGCTAGGTCGCCCAGACTGGAGTGCAGTGGTGCCAGCTCAGCTCACTGCAACCTCTCTGCCTCCCAGGTTCAAGCAATTCTCCTGCCTCTGCCTTCTCAGTAGTTGGGACTGCAGGCATGTGCCACCATGCCTGGCTAATTTTATGTATTTTTAGTACAGATGGGGTTTCACCATGTTAGCCAGGATAGTCTTGATCTACTGACCTCGTGATCCCCTGCCTTGGCCTCCCTAAATGTTGGAATTACAGGCGTGAGCCACCATGCGCAGTCCACTTTTCTTCCTTTAATGGCACCAAACAATGGCTTCTTCTGTCAGTGAGACTCATTCTACATTGAACATGGTTGTCCTGTCCCTGTGATGACCATTGCTATTGCCATTTTGTATCAGGGGAGAGAATTACACTTTGGGACACTTAGGTATGCAATGGACACTTATTATCTGCCGAAATCTTAACTTTTGGCATAAGATTATGGATTCTATGGACCCAAAAAAGAATAGAATTAAATGGTTTCAATATGTCTCTCAAACTATATGTCATTCAGTCATAACATCCCCTGTGATATATCAATAGCCCAGGTTGAGTGGAAATATACCAAGCTCAGACAGTTCCTTTCTGATCCCTCATCCTCAAAGCTTCAAGTTCAATCTTACCTGCAGTCCTTCCTTGGTAAGGAGATCTGAAAACAAAATGTAGACTCATATTTCACTATCATCACATAATAGTGAAAATGATTGAAAGCTATGTATAAACAGCTCTCAAAATTATAATCTTGAGTCATTATATTATAATATCGAGCAAAAGAAGACTCAGAAGTGTAGACAGTACATTTCCTTTTATACATATTCCCAAAACTAAATATTGGAAAACCTAACTATGTAATATGTAAACAAACAAACATAAACTTAGTCAAAATAATGTATTGTTCAACATAAATTTTAAAAATTAAAATATGAGAAAAGTAAAAAGGAACAACTAAAACACAATTCAGAGTTGTGATACTTCTTCAGAGAAAAAGGGAATGTGCTCAGAAAGAAGCACCCAGGGAGTTTCTGGGATGCAAGTTATATGCCTGTTTTCTGCCTCAGTGCTTGGAAAGATTTTTTCATTACTGATTTTTAAACTACAGTCATGTACTGCATAATGACATTTTGGTCAATGACAAATAACATACATGAAGATGGTTGTATTAGGTTATTGCATTGCTATAAAGAAATAATTGAGACTGAGTAATTTATAAGAAAAGATGTTTAATCAGCTCATAGTTCTGCAGGCTATACAGGAAGCATGGCACTGACATAGCCGGGCTTCTAAGGAGGCCTCTGCGAGCTCTTACTCACAGTGAAAGGTGAAGTGGGATCTTGTGTATAACATGGCAAAAGCAGGAGCAAGAGAGAAAGAATGGGTGGGGAAGGTGCCACACACTTTTAAATGACCAGATGTGGTATAGCTAAAGTCTATACGATATAGCCTAGGTGAGCAGTAGCCTATACTATGGGTCCCCAAAGTTTTTGCCAGCAAGGACAAGTTTCATGGAAGACAATTTTTCTATGTGGAGTGGGGGTGAAACTGTCCCCCCTCAGATCATCAGGCATTAGATTTTCCAAAGTTGTGTGCAACCTAGATCCCTCCCCGACATGCATGCTTCACAGTAGGGTCCAGGCTCCTATGAGAATCTAATGCCACCACTTATCTAACTGGGAGGTGGAACTCAGGCGGTAATGCTCACTGACTTGCCACTCACCTGCTGCTGTGTGACTTGGTTCCTACCAGGCCTCTAACTGTACAGGTCAGTGGCCAGGGGTTGGGAAGCCCTGGCTATATCGATGTTTGTACACTCTATGATGTTTGCACAATGACAAAATCACCTACTGATGTGTTTCTGAGAACATATCCTCATCATTAAGTGATGCATGACTGTATATGTGTGTATCCATACATTATTTTATTTATATACCATATTTTGAACTTTTCAAAAAAGGTAAAAATTTAGAAAGTAAAACTGAAATGTAATATAAAGGATGACTGTTCATTCAGGCTGCTATAACAAAATACCATAAATTGGGTAGCATATAAACACCAAATTTTTTTTTCTCACAGTTCAAGAGGCTGGGAAGTCCAAAATTAAGGTGCCGGCAGATTCAGTGTCTAATGAAAACCCACTTTCTTGTTCTTAGATGATGCCCTCATACTGTGTATTCACATGGTGGAAGGAGAGAGGAATCTCTCTCAGGCCTCTTTATAAAAGCATTCATTAATCTCATTCATAAGGGCTCCATTCTCATGACATAATCACCTCCCAAAGATCCTACCTTCTAATACCATCACCTACGGGTTTAATATTTCAACACATAAATTTTGGGGGAGTAAACATTCTGTTTATTGCAATGAACAATAAAACAAATGCAGAATATTGTTGGAAGGAAGGAAGGAAGGAAGGAAGGAAGGAAGGAAGGAAGGAAGGAAGGAAGGAAGGAAGGAAGGAAGGAAGGAAGGAAGGAAGGAAGGAAAGAAGGAAGGAAGGAAGGAAGGAAAGAAAAGAAAGAAAGAAAGATAGATAGATGGAGGAAGGAAGGAAGAAGAAGAGAAAGAAAAAGGAAAGAAAGAAAAAAGAAGGAAGGAAAGAAAGAAAAAGAAAGAAAGAAAGGAGAGAGGGAAAGAAAGAAAAGCAAGAGAAAGCAAAAAAGGAAGGAAGAAAGAAAGGTAAAAAAAGAAAGAGAAAGATAATAAAATTAAAAAGGATTTAGAAGATTAGCTTTAAAAAATTTCATTTTAGCTTGTGAAGAAAAGAACTTTAGCATAATTTCTGCAAAATGTTTGTCATTTTGTTGTCATTATTATTGTTTGTTGTTGTTAGTTTGTATATGCTATGTATTATGAATTGCTTTGATACATTGAAGAAAGTCAATGCTCTTTCTCTTTTTCAGCTAGCTTATATATCTTCTCGATGTTGTCAGTGAGGAACACTGGTTTATGCAACCAGACTGGAGCCAATTCCAGGATGCTTATTACAAAAGTCAGATAGAATCAATGCACAATTGCTGAGCTTTGTAGGCTTCTGATATGCTAGTTGGACTTTTTATGTTCTTGTATGTTTTGGTTTTCTTCTAATTTTTTATTCTTGTTTATTACAGGAAATAAATGTCAAATAACCTGAGTGTGTAGCTGAATGACTGGCATGGTGTAATTTAGCATGGCTTTGTGTAGAAAACATCTAGCTACAGAGAGAGACCTGTTACATACAACAAAGTGTGTGGGTTCATCAATACTGAAATAGAAGATAACCCAAGATTGGTTGTCTAATGGTGATGTAAGGGGGTTGACAGATTAAATGTATTTTTATAAGACAAACTTGGGAGAAATAAAGAATCAAAAACACCAGGACCTTGAGAGTTCATCTTCTAACATACAGAGTTGAGGGATTAAAACCAGAAAAGCACAGTGTGTGTTTTTTTTTTTTTTTTTTTTTTTTTTTTTTTTTTTTTTTTTTTTTTTTGTAGGCTGCACTATGAAATCTCTGTGGTGGGAGGTATACTTAGAGTATTCTGTGGAAAAAGAAGTCCTAGATCACATGAATCTCTTTCCTTTGACTAGAATGAACTGATTGCATCAATAAAATATTTCAAAAGCTTATCAGAAATATTCTAGTTATTGTCAGAAGTATTCGAGTTGTTGTGGAGTTGCCCTTGCCCTTTCCATCAAGGCCACTGCAAAGACCCTTGCAAGCTGTAGAATCCAAAGTTCTAGTGGTGCTATCATCAAGCAAAAGGGGCTCACTGTCTGATGCACTAGAAGCCAATGCTATGACGCTGGGTTTTAAGACAAGTAAAACTCCTTATTGCTAATTGACTAACAAGGAGACATCAGCTCAGCTCAAATCCATCTACTCATGCAAGCTCTAAGACATTAATTGTATTAGAAAGGATTGAGAAGGTGGATTCTGGGATTAGTAGGTGATGGATAGAAGGAAAAGGAAGGTCAGGAAAGCCCTCAGACATGCACAGTTATCTCTTCCTGCTCCCTTGTGGGTCCCACATGCAAATTTGTGGTGAGTTAGTGTAAAACAAACGGTGAGAATTCAAGCTGTACTGTCCGCAAGCTGGTTCTGCGCAGTCTCTAGTTGGCCATATTGGTTCTAACTGATTTCAGTCCGTTTTGTTATCTTACAAGCGAGGGAGTTCAGTGTTTCAGCAAGTTGTTTCTTTTCTTTACTTGCCATCCTGCAAATTTAAGAATATCTGTTAGTTGATGGTTTCTGTAACTCTTTGAGGCATTGATTTGGAATTGTAATTTGTAATGCAAATAATATTTTCTGGAATTGTGCAATGTGGTGGTTCTGGGCCCCTGAACTCTATCTTATAAAGCATAATAAATGAGAAATGTTCAGATAAGTTCTGAACTATGGTTGAAACTCAGTATGCATTATTTCCCTTATCTGTCCCACATAATAATTTCATTGCTTTCTTCTTTTAAATACACCTTAAGCTCAAATCCTATAAAACACTATGTGTGCCACAAAGTGTGATGGTAACTTTTTTTTTTTTTTTTGAGATGGAGTTTCACTCTTGTCATCTAGGCTGGAGTGCAATGGCACGATCTCTGCTCACTGCAACCTCTGCCTCCCAGGGTTGAAGTGATTCCCCTATCTCAGCCTCCTGAGTAGCTGGGATTACAGACACATGTCACCATGCCCAGCTAATTTTTGTACTTTTAGGAGAGACAGGGTTTCACCATGTTGACCAGGATGGTCTCAATCTCTTGACCTTATGATCCGCCTGCCCCAGCCTCCCAAAGTGCTGGGATTACAGGCATGAGGCACCACACCCAGCCAGGAACTTCTATGGATTGAATTGAGTTCCCTTAAACTCATGTTGAAGCCCTGACCCTCATGTGACTATGTTGAAGATAGGGATTTTAGGGAGGTGATTAAGGGTAAATGAGATCATAAGGATGAACGCTCATCCAACAGAGTTGGTGTTTTTGTAAAACAGGAAGAGATCTCTCTCTGTGTGCACAAAGAGAAGACCATGTAAGCACACAGTGTGAAGTGACTGCCTACCAGCCAAGAGAGGAGTCCTCAGAATGAAATGTACATTGCCAGGGCCTTGATCTTGGACTTCCCAGCCTCCAGAACAGTGAGAAATACATGTCTGTTCTTTAAGCTATCCAGTCTATAGTGGTTTGTTATGGAAGTCTGAGCAGACTAATATGAAGAAAAAAGCGCTTGAGTCCAAACTTTTACAGATATTTTTATATCTACTTAGATTACTACCCTTCCTATCCTTATCTATGTAAAACTTCACAATATATATCTTTTGCATCTTTAAAAACTGTCTTAGATGACCTCTCTTCTATAAATGCCTTTCCTGATCTTTGAGTTGAATGTGATCCTGCTAGCAACTAAAACTAATAGTATGTTTTCACCATTTGTGCCTTTTGAATAATAATTTGGCATAGAAAACAGTTGCAAAATTGCTTATCACTGTTATAAATTTTAAAATCTTTATGCATCTCAGTACTCCTTACAATTTCTAATACCTCATAGTCATTTAATAAATGTTAATTGTCTTGAAGTTGAATTGAGAAATATTTCAGAGAGGATGGGGCATTTATTTTATTTTTTGAGACAAGATCTCACTCTGTTGCCCAGGCTGAAGTACAGTAACACAATCATGGCTCACTACAGCTTCAACATCCCAGATTCAAGTGATTCTCTCACCTCAGACTCTTGAGTAGTTGAGACCAGAAGCACTTGCCATCACAACCGTCTAATTTTTATTTTATTTAATATTTATAGAGATGGTGTCTCCCTATGTTGCCCAGCTAGTTTTGAACTCCTAGGTTCAAGGGACCCTCCTGCCTCGACCTCCCAATTGCTGGCATTACAGGTGTGAGCCACCACCCCCAGTCATATATGGGCCTTGAAGCAGAATTTGAAGAAGAGTAATCTTAGAATAAATAAAAGGGAGGGTGAAGGGCCATGGTTCCAGAGGTAGAGACGCATATAAAAGCAACTGGAGTAAATTCACCAAGTAAGGGAAAATTGGTGTTCAAAGAATAGTGAGAAGAGTACATAAAATAGAAAAATAAGCACTTAAAGTCTTAACACACAAGAGAGCATGCTGTCTGGTAAGCTTGAGTAAGATTATGCAGAGTCTCAAAGCGTAAGTATAATAGAAGTGCTTTTATTTAAAATGGGAAACTATCAAAGATTTTGAGCAAAGGAAACTGGTATGTTTATTTGTGTTTTAAAAAGATTACTTTGATAGCTTTGTACTGTATAGATTGTGTGGCTGAAAAAGACTGAAAGCATGGAGATCAGTTAACAAATATGAGAGAGGTCTAGATGAAGGTTGATAAGGGCCTGTGTTATTATAATAACAACAAAAATATAAAAAGAGGTGAAAATGAAAGATAATTCAAAGGAATTAGATACAGATTGAATACAGGGAAGTAAGTCACAGAACTGATTTTGAAGCAATAGTGATACAAAGTGAAATGATATACTTAGAAATAATGTACTTGCAGGGGGGGCTGTTTAGAAAGATAAAATAATTGGCTCAATTTTAAATATATTGAGTTTGAGCTGCTATTGGAATAAAAAGAAGGAGGTGGGTGACATCTAGATTAGAGATACAGTAGGGCCATAGTGCAATTAAGAAAGTTTTTTTTTTAGACATAGTGAGCTAAAAAAAGTCATCAATAAGAGGCTGTAATTTAAATTCATAAAAATTTGTTCATCATGTACTTCAATATAAAGTACATGAAGAATAAAAATTATTTATGAGTTAAAGTGACAGAGTAAACAGTGCCTAATATGATTGGAGTAATAAAAAAATAAAAATAAAAATGTCTATAAATGCAATGACTAGAAAATGTTGCGATTCACAGACCCCAATAGAAGAAACATTGGAAGATAAGCTTAACAAGAAGAAAAATGACCTAGAAAAAAATAAGATGTAAGAAAAAAACTAGTAAAAGCACATACAGCTAAATCTAAATACATGCCCATTAATAGTAATTGTATTAATAATTTTTAATATTTTAAACTTAAGATGAATATCATATTTGAGAAACCATGGGAAGGAATTATGCTTAGAGAAATTGTAAGGAGTTTCATATACACTAAATTATTTACCTTGCCTAGAAAAAGAATATAGATCCTAATTATCATTTTGCTTTGTTAACATTATAATTTATTAACTTTGTTAACAAGATGATACAACTTCAAATGAACAAGAAAAGAAAAAGAAACTAAACAAAAGCCAATGAAGCTAACAGAGCAATAATGAGAAAAAAAGAAGGTACTATCAGGGAAATATCTAAAAAATACTGTTTAGATTCGGTAAAAAATAAAATCAAGTTATAGTATATTAATTACCAAACGCTACCATTTCTGCAAATTTTTCAGTCTAAGCAATGCAGAATTATATAATATTTATAAAGACATGATATACACACAGACACACAAACACATACATAACTCACAGTGGGTTTATACACACACAGAGTGTTTTGTCTTTTATGTATGCATGTCTTTTAAAGATATACATTAAACGCACAGAATGTATTGTCAATTGTCAGGTAAACCTGAGTGGAGATGCTGTCAAAGGGAAGTAAAATTAATTTTTTAATTAACTTTTAAAATATTTCTAGATTTTATTTTTTTAAAAGACAAAACAATTTGGACAAAATATTTGCCATGTTTAAAATACTTGATTCTGGAAAGTGGCAACACAAGTATCTGCTATATTACTTATTGGTTGCATCAATAAACCAATCTCCATGTTTGGAAGCAACCCACAGCTAAAAGGAAGGAGAAAAAAAAATTGACACAGTTTGAACATCAACAAAACATTTTTTTCGAGAGAGAGTCTTGCTCTGTCACCCAGGCTGGAGTAAAATGGTGTGATCTCAGCTCACTGCCACCTCTGCCTCCTAGGTTCAAGTGATTCTCCTGCCTCAGTCTCCCAAGTAAATAGGACTACAGGGTGCGTGCCACCACGTCCAGCTAAATTTTGTATTTTTAGTAGAGACGAAGTTTCATCATATTGGCCAGGCTGGTTCGAACTCTTGACCTCAAGTTATCCACCTGCCTCAGCCTCCCAAAGTGCTGGGATTACAGTCATGAGTCACCGCACCTGGCTCAAATTTTTCTAACAAACATATAACATTCTCATGTAAATGGAGAGCTGCAAGGAGACACTGAGTTTTCCAGAATGTAGATCCTCAGAAAATAAAATAAGGAGACATTGGGTCAAAAGTGGCAACTATGGCAAGAAGGCAAAGGACACTAATTATGTTGGGGGCACATCAGGCCATGGAGAAAAACCTCTTTCCCTAAAGTAAAAGTCAAATGAGAGAGGGTAGGGGCAAGGTGAAGAGGAAAGGAGAAGTATGGACTACTTTGTCAATAAATGAAATTTGACTAAAAAGGGATGAGTGAGTTTGGCAGTTTCAGTAGTCTCAGTTCTACTGTAGCAATAATCTACACAGAAGGAGAAAATCATATTAAAATAGTATAAGTGACCATTAGCAATTTTATTGTCCTGCGGGAGCACACAATTTCTCTAAACCATTAAAGTACTTCATTACCAACTGTCCTTCATAGTTACTTCTGAACTACACATGTCTCACCTGCGAAATCTACTAAATAGATTTTCAGGGGGAAAAAGGAAATTAGGTTGTCACACTTCTTTCTCTTAAAAATTCTGTGGCTGCAGGCTCATTTTTCTAGAAACTTAAATGCATAGTGGTTCAAGAAACATGTCTATAGTCTCTAATGATTGCACAAGGTATGAGATGAACATTTTCTAAGGGAGGGACTTTTACCTTTGAAGAGAATAAAAAGACAGATTTAGTAAGACACAGACTTGCCTGTGCTGAAAGCTATTGCCCTAACTTTTGAGGAACAAGAATGAGAGACTTGAGTCTTTGATAAGATGTGAGTCTTTGTGCCTGGAAACTAGATATGAAGAATGCTTCACTTTATTTCTAGGAAAGCTGTCCAAAAAAAGATAAAGTAAAAATAAAATTTCTTTCAGAAGAAAGTCACCTTTTAACATAAAATGTGTAGGGTCGTTTTCCAATAGCACCCATAAAAGCCAGCAACTGGGCTATATTGTTTTACACATTTCTCCCCTTTAAAATTTAACCCCAAATCTGAATCTTCCCACCAGTACTGACCACCTACCTCCCAAGCTTTGAATATTGCAGTTTTTTATATTCAGTAAAAGGTGTGGTCTCATTGGGAAAGTCTAGAAAAATTTCAAGTCCAAGTTAATAATTTAGTAATTTAGATATTATTTTCAAAGATATTTAATTGGCCTAATTCGAGTCATCCCAATGAAAATTTTTTAAAGCAATTAATATTAACCATGTTACAACTACTGAAGAACAGTACAGATTCCATGACATCATGAAATATATTAACATTTTTAAAGCAAAAATATCAACTATATCTAAGAGTAAGAAATATAGACAGCAATACGGCCGAGATAATTTGTCATCATTCCTAATTAAAGGCTTAATTATCACTGACAGTCTATTGGCAAAGGGGAGGGAGTGGTCTGAAAGATAAAACACTTTTGCAAATCGCAGCACTGGTTTTTAATGCCAGAAGAGGTCAGTAAGTTAGAAAAATCCACCTTTACTAAGTGGAAAAGGAACTGAATAAAACTAATTTCCACTATATGGATGGTGTGGATAATGCATGAGCAAATCAATATTCACTGCTCCCATGTCTAATAAGCATGTTCCATATTCTCTATGTTCCAGTACAAGGTATGGACTTGCTCCCAACATGTTTAAACTAGTGTGGCTTAAACAGTAAATGTATAAAGCCTGAACTCTGAAGGCTTTTTTAATTCCAGTGTGAACTAGTAACATGCTGAACACGTGAAAACCTTAACAAGACCCACCAAAACCTGTTCTGGATATTCAATAGATCATCTATAAGTTTCATATATTTTTGCATCTATTAGAAGTCAAAGAGGTCAGAACATGGAAAATGTCACTCCTGAATGTGACAACTGGTTAAGAGAACGCAAACGGATAATCTATCATTCCTTTGCATTCCATATGCCATTTGGATTATCCGGAAAACCCTCCTGTTTTCAGCTGCTGTTCCCAGAGATGCCTGCAGTACTCACTCGAAGAAGGCCTCCCCTCTTCTCTCACCCATCAGGGATTGAAAGCTGTCATCTGCCTGGCGAAATAAGAAAGGCAAACATAAAAGACAGCCAGAAAACAATTCCAAAGCATATTAGGAGAAAGAAACTTAATCCATGGATGAGGTTACTAAAAAATGACGAATTTTTCTTGGCAGATAGGTGTAAAAATATATACTAAGGAAGAGGTTAATGTAAGTGCAAACATATTTGCAGAATGTGGAAATTTTGAAATATTCAAACCCAAATTAATCCTATAAAGGACTAAGATTGAATCTTATGATTACAATAGTATTTATTATACAACTTTTTTTTTTTTTTTTGAGACGGAGTCTCGCTCTGTCGCCCAGGCTGGAGTGCAGGGGCACGATCTCGGCTCACTGCAAGCTCCGCCTCCCAGGTTCACGCCATTCTCCTGCCTCAGCCTCCCGAGTAGCTGGGACTACAGGCGCCCGCCACCTCGCCCAGCTAATTTTTTGTAATTTTAGTAGAGACGGGGTTTCACTGTGTTGGCCAGGATGGTCTCAACCTCCTGATCTCGTGATCCGCCCGCCTCGGCCTCCCAAAGTGCTGGGATTACAAGCGTGAGCCACCGCGCCCAGCCTATTATATACAACTTTTATACAATGAACACTTTTAAAATAGTAGCCCATTTGATCATCTTAATTGTGAGAAATATATTATTACTTTACAGATAAAAGTAAAGTAATTGGGAATTTTAATGGTTTAACACTTTTTTTTTTTTTTTTTTTTTTTGATACAGAGTCTCACTCTGTCACCAAGGCTGGAGTGCAGTGGTGCGATCTCAGCTCACTGCAGCCTTTGTCTCCTGGGTTCAATTGATTCTCCTGCCTCAGCCTCCAGAGTAGATGGGATTACAGGAGTGTGCCACATGCCCAGCTAATTTTTGTATTTTTAGTAGACATGGGATTTCGCCATGTTGGCCGGGCTGGTCTCGGCCTTCTGGCCTCAAGTGATCCACCCACCTGCCTTCACAAAGTGTTGGGATTTACAGGCATGAGCCACCGAGCTGGACCAGTTAAACACAGTTTAGTCACACTTTTAACTTTTTGAATCTAGTTCCAGATAAACCATAACCAATTTTTTTCTTTTTCTTTTTTTTTTTTTTTTTTTTTTTTGAGTCAGAGTCTCGCTCTGTCACCAGGCTGGAGTGCAGTGGTGTGATCTGGCCTCACTGCAACCTCTGCCTCCTGAGTTCAAGCAATTCCCCTGCCTCTTCCTCCCAAGTAGCTGGGTCTAGAGGCACACACCACCACACCTGGCTAATTTTTTTTTTTTTTGTATTTTAGTAGAGACGGGGTTTCACCTTGTTGGCCAGGATGGTCTCAATCTCCTGACCTCATGATCCTACCGCCTCGGCCTCCCAAAGTGCTGGGATTACAGGCATGAGCACCGCATCCACCATTGTTTTTCTTTTATACTATGTACTTTCTATTTTTCTTTCTTTTTTTTTAAATTTTTTGTTTTTCTTTTTTTTTTTTTTTAGTGTTTAGAATATGAACTCACAGAATATTAACTTGCCTCAAATTCAGTATTACCATCCCAACAAAAGAAATGGAAAAAGTAGCCCCTAACTCTTGGATTACATGTTCTTATAACTCATTAAAATTCTTGTCATTTTATAAACAAGTGAGGAAAATTTTTACAAATAATTGCATCAGTACAATTTTATTTAATAATTTATTGTTGTAATTAAAAGATCTTTAATACATTATTTTATGTAAGAGTAATCTGACAGTTTTAATTTATGAACAAGACAATTCTTCAATGATATGCCTACCAAAGAATATGAACAAATGTAACTTCCCTGAGATATTTAATCCATGAATGCTAACATAAGTAAGTTAGCCATGTAGCCATTAAAATATACTAAAATTTAGAAAAGTGGCTGGGTGTGGTGGGCTAACACCTGCAATCCCAGCAATTTGGGAGGCTGAGGCTGGTGGATTATCTGAGGTCAGGAGTTCGAGACCAGCCTGGGCAACACGGCAAAACCCTGTCTCTACTAAACACACAAAAATTATCTGGGCATGGTGTCACATACCTGTAATCTCAGTTACTCGGGAGACTGAGGCAGGAGAATCGCTTGAACCCAGGAGTCAGAGGTGGCAGTGAGCCATGATTGCGCCATTGCACTCCAGCCTGGGTGACAGAGCACGACTCCATCTCAAATTAAAATAAATTTAAAAAACTATAAAATAAAATATATTAAAATTTAGAAAAGATTTCTCAGGATTCTTACTTAATAAGACTCTTCCCAGAAGAGCTAAATCTAGTGATTTTCTGCCCCAGCCCCAAAAGCATTCAGGCAAAGTTACTGGACTTGGGTTTTCTTGTATAGTAAATGCGTTACTGACTCTTTGAGGACGGTTTCTTCTCCTTCTCATATTCTAGTTCTCTCTCTCTCAAGACTATACAGCATAGAGCAGTAACTTATCCTTCTCTGCCTCAATTTCCTCATATGAAAGTGGAGATAATACCATTGTGACTTGATTATTGGGAACATTAAACAACATAATTTATTCACATCCTTAGCAGAGACCTGGATGTGCTTGCTGTGGCTTCTGTTGTTGCTGTTTAATTATTTTGCACTTAGTAAAATTGTATTGAGGGGAGAGAGTGAGATGTTAACAGAACAGTATAGCATATGCTGAACATAACAGCCTGCAGAGCCTTATGTGTGGGTTTGAATCCTATTTCTTCTGCATATCCACTTAGAGGCTGGGTAAAGTTGGACAAGCCACTTAACCACTGTGCCTTATTTCACTCATCTGCAGAGTGGATATAATAATAATAATAATATCATCCTTATAGGGTTGTAATGAGGATTAAACAAATGTATATATGCAAATAATATGGCAAATACTATAAAATTTTAGCTATTATTTTTATCAATGAACTTTTTAAATTAATTGCTAATATTAACATGATTTATTGAATTATATTAAGTTAGTTCAGGTGTCCTTCAGTTTAACTGATCCATGGCTACACACTCGTATCAAACATATAAATAATAGCATCAATAAGCTTTTTTTTAACAGTGCTGATGCACCACTGAGCTAAATAAACGTGCACAGCAGTGATGAATTATCCTAGTAAGTAGTTTATTTTATTTCCCCTGGAAGACTCTTGTCTTCTAGTAATCTATTTTTTATTTGTTTGCTCTGTTAATTGCCAGCCTATTTATATTTGACTTGCAAATCTGTGTTTTCTCACACCAAGTTCCATTTTCTCCTACAAATATTTATTAACAACCTACTATATACCTAACACAGATATAACTGACATAAACACTTCTCTAAAATATCTCACAGTCTAGAAGGGAAGATTAGGAAGTAAAAGAATACAGCTGGTATTTCTGGGCTGTGAGAGAAGACTGCTTAGCTACAGTGCAATGAGACGGGAGAAGAGACTCCTCTTACTCAGACTCAATGCCCTCAATATCTAATATACAAAGAGAGCAACACATTTGGCAAGCTATAACAACCACACATGTATCTATTCTCTTGGTAACGAAATAAAAACAAAACCCAGTTCTTACAAAAGACACATTGCTTAGAAGGCACTTTCCTAGTCATGAACATAGACAATATAAATCTGAATAAATGAATCCTTATTAGTCTCACAGAGTAAAAGAATAGAATATAGTAAACATCATATATTGGATATAACAGCGAAGTAACTGTCCTTTCTCCCCATAAATTATTTTAATTTAAAGCCAACATTCACATATAAGAAGGAATATCTCTGTAAGTCTTAAATATTTCGGTTTCCTTCTCAGAAAACATGCACTTGTCCCTGTTTTGTGAGGTCATATTGCACAGTGAGGTCATATTGCCCAGTGGCTAAGAACATGGATGCTAGAACCAGATAACTCGGTTTCCCTTCTCAGCTCCATTGTGTTTGACTTTGGGCAAGTCACATAACCACTGTCTCCCTCAGTTGCCTCATCTGTAAAGTGGGATTAAAAATAGTACTTATCTCAAGGTTTGGTTTTGATGATTAAATTAATAAATACTTGTTAAGCAGTGTTTTGACACATAGTAAGCACACTACAACTGGGAGTGATTGGGAATATCCTCATTTGTACCGTTTGTTTTTATCCTCTTAGAACATAGCAATTGCTCAGGCCATAAACGTCTCTTTCTCTTTCATCTCATACCACATGTTGCTTAAATATGACCATGTCCTTTAGAATCCACCTCAATCTGTTGAATCATAGACACCATTGCTATTCACTTGGACAATGGTGGTGGCTTCCTAACCACTTACCCGCTTCCATGTGGATTTCTCACAGGTGATCTTCTCACAGCAGCCAGAGTGATCTATTTTAAAAAATGAGTTCTGGTCGACCACAGTGGCTTACACACTTTGGGAGGCCGAGTCAGGTGGATCATCTGAGGTCAGGAGTTCGAGACCAGCCCAGACAACATGGTGAAACCCCATCTCTACTAAAAATACAAAAATTAGCCAGGCGTGGTGGTGAGCACCTGTAATCCCAGCTACCTGGGAGACTGAGGCAGGAGAATTGCTTGAACCTGGGAGGCAGGAGTTTTAGTGAGCCTAGATCATGCCACTGCACTCCAGCCTGGGTGACAAAATGAGACTCTGTCTCAAAAATAAATAAATAAATAAATAAATAAATAAATAAATAAATAAATAAAGCCAAATAAAATTCTATCTCTTCACTTGACTACTTAACCAGCAGTGGCTGCTATCGTGCTGCAAATCACTATATTTGTCTCACTAAAGAATCAGAGATTTTTCCAAACTGAGGTTATTTGTTGGGTTGTTTGTTTGTTTTTTTATTTCAAAAATGAGCAACTGAGAATCTTAGAGCTGGCAAGAGGCTTCCTGAGTAGCATGCCACATAGGAACCACAGAACTGGGATTATGCCTGACTCCAATGCTATTTGTTTTATTCTAACAGCTTAATAGACTACACTTTCTCCTTTTCAACATATCAATGAAAAACAATCTTTGGGAAATCAGAGACTGATAGAGGGGAAATGTAAAGTAAGCCTGCACATTCCAGTTATGCTTTCTATGAAGAGACAACAATGCAGGGGCCAAATAGGAGTCATATATAGCTTAGGTCTTGTTACTTCACGTTCCCTGATGGTGCTAATTTTATATTGTTAGATCATTACAAAGGTAGCTAATAAATGAATTATCACATTGAAGAAATTTAACAGGAGAAATTTCAATGCATAATGTTAATCATTCACCTCATTGCACAGTAAATTAAACTTCCTATTTCTAACATTTTTCTTCCATTGACAGTTATCTATAACCAAATGAAATTAGTCTGCATCTCTAAAATATGTAAATTTTTAATTATTTTTGGTTCTCTATATATGCCATAAATTTTTATCCAAGTATTTTCAATATTCAAGCCCTATTACACTATCAATTATAGTATATTCTGAAAGATTTAATTATAAAATCAGATTCTATGTTGAAACATTCTCTTCTAAATATCATTAACATTAATCAAGTCAGTTATTCTTCAAATTCTTTCATGTGGAGTTTACCAAGCTGAGTAAGACATGTTCTCCATCCTCTAAAGTTTAATCACAAAAATATACAACGAGTACAAAGTTAACTGAGGAGAACATGATTAATTCTTCCAGAAAAAGAGACAGTCTCCAAAGAGGAAAATAAGGTATCTAGACAATTGCTGAAACATCTTGCATTGACTTTCTAGTCATATCTGCAATGCTATTTTAGTACCTGTGATGAAGAGAGAATATTAATACATGCTACTGAACAGATTTTATGCTTTTTCTGTTGCTGTTGTCAGGATTATAAAATATTGTTACAGTAAGTTATATAATTGTAACAGTTTCCTTTGCACAAAAAGGACACTGTCATTTGGGCCTGGATCGGTTATAAGCACTAAATGACATAAATAGGTGAGATTTGGGATATGATACGTTTTCTCAAAGCAAGACAAATGGACTGACATGAGAATTGAAAAGTTCATGCCAATAACTTTCTTTCATCCTTCAAACGTAGGTTAATTTTGGAAAATGTTCAACCCAGGGATTCTAGAACTCATTAAGAGGCAAGACCTACATGTGAGTTGAAAATTGCTATCTTAAGAACTGTACAAGCATCATCAAGAAAATAACATCAATAAGAAAGAAAAATTAATCCATTTTTAAATATGCTAGAAATCACTATGTATAATTATCTTAAAATAGAGATTATTAATACTGTCTTATCCGGGTGGAAGTAGAGAAAATCTATGAATAATTATATCTTTTCCTGTGGATTCCAGAACCTTTCTGAAAAAAACATGAGTATCCAGTATGTGCCTGCTTTTCTACACAAATCAATTAATGTTTTTGTGGAAATTATGGGCATAATTAATAAATTAATAATAAATTTATGTATTAATTTACTCTTCAAATATTATTGTATATCTATTATATCCCAGGCATTATTCTAGATCTTGGGAAAATAACAGTGAACAAAATACACACAAATCCTTTTCCTCATGAAGTTTACATTCTAGTGGGGAAGGCAGACAATGAACAAAACATTCAGTAAAGTATGTAGAATATTCAACAGTAAGAAGTGCTGAAAAATAAAATCAGATAGGGTAGCACTAGGAATAATTGGCAGAGGGATATAAGTTTAGACAAAGGATACAAGGCAATTTTCAGTGATGAGCTGCCATTTTACTAAGATCTGAAAGAAATAAAGGAGTGGCAGGATGCAGTTGCTCACACCTGTAATCCCAGCACTTTGAGAGGCTAAGGAGGGAGTATCGCTTGAGGCCAGGAGTTCAAGACCAGCCTGGGCAACATGGCTAGATCCTATCTCGACAGTATATTTTTTAAATTATCTGGGCATGCTGTCACATGCCTGTCCTCCCAGCTGCTTAGGAGGCAGAGTGGGAGAATGTCTTGAACTTAGGAGGTTGAGGCTGTAGTGAGCCATTATCATACCACTGCACTCTAGCCTGGGCAAGAGAGCAAGACCTTTCATCAAAAATAGAAAAGAGGCCGGGCACGGTGGCTCGTGCCTGTAATGCCAGCACTTTGAGAGGCCGAGGGGGGAGGATCATCTGAGGTCAGGAGTTTGAGACCAGCCTGGCCAACATGGCAAACCCCCATCTCTACTAAAAATACAAAAATTAACTGGGCATGGTGGTGCATTCCTGTAGTCCCAGCTATTTGGGAGGCTGAGGCAGAAGAATCGCTTGAATCCTGGAGGCGGAGGATGCAGTGAGCTGAGATTGCACCACTGCACTCCAGCCTGGGCGACAGGGCGAGACTCCGTCTCAAAAAAAAAAAAGAAAGAAAGAAAAAGAAAAGGAGAGAGAGAAATGAAAGAGAAAGAAAGGGAAGGGAAGGGAAGGGAAAGGAAAGGAAAGAGAGGAAGGAAGAAAAGAGAAAGGAAGGGAGGGAGAGAGGGAGGGAGGAGGGAAGGAAGGAAGGTAGGGAAGGAGGGAGGGAGAGAGGGAGGGAAGCGAAGGAAGGAAAAGAAATGAAGGAAGAAAGAGAGAGCTATGAAGAAATGCTCCGAGGAAGAGAGTTCCTAGCAGAGTACAGCCAAGCAAAGGCCTGGAGTCAGGAACCTCCACATGCATCCTCACAATGGCACAGGTGACAGATAACAAGTACCTCAGTGTGGCTACAGCACATTGAACACCAGGGAGATGGTACTAGAAAATTAAAAAAAAAAAGAATGGAAACCAAAAACACATCAAATGTCATAGGTTAGTGCACAAAGTTTAGCTTTTTCTCTGAGTAAGATGGAAACCCCTAGAGCATTTGGAACAGTGGCATGATCTGATTTCCCCTTAACAGACATGCTGGCTGCTATTTGAAGCTCAAACTGCAAAGCAGGAAGACTAGTCCACACACTATGTCAATAATCTAGACATCTAAAGTGTAGGCATTACTGAACCACCTCTACCCACAGATCTCATCTAATATCATGGAAAATCGCACTAAAAACTCTCTAACCTAACCTCTTCTCAGTAACTGACCAAATTAAGATACTCCCCATTGCCTTGGAAAACCCTACATTTTGAGAGAATGTGGCTATTCAGATTTACACATTTTAAAAAACATTATTCTTCTCTAAATTGTCCAAATAAAAAGCATATTAACTTGTTCCTTACAAACTTCTGTAAATGTTTTAGTTCAGATTTGTGATTATTCATGTTATATGTTTTTTAAGTATGTGGAAGTTGAGAATTTTTAGAATATTGAAGGTGGTATTTTGATGGCTAATATACAATGGTTTTGTATTTTTATGTGTTTTATTTATCACAATTCTTAAGAAACATAGTTTTCCACAAATAATCTTCCTAATTGAGGAATAATTATAAAAATTATACAATAAGTGCTTGAAACACAATATAAATATTGTACTTCTGACATCATCATCATCTCCCATTTTCCTAGTGAATAGGTAAATGTCTGGCAGAGTCAAATTCATTCTTTAACCTGGATGGCTTTCCTAACTCTTCCATGTTCAAGGCACTGATAATCTGGCTGCACCAGTATCTTTGTGAAACTCATTGTTATCCTCAGTGACTATTTTATATATCTAACTGTTATATGAAATAAGGAATATAAAGAATTGGCACAGTGCATTGTAAATAAGCAGTCAATAAATAAAACCTGCAAATGTAAGTCAATATAATTTTTTCTTAATCACTTTAAGAGGCATTAAGAGAAGTTGTGACAATATGTTAAAACTCAGAACATTGTAATATAGAAATTAAGAGCACAGACTTGGAGTCCAACCTAGGCTTGGACTCCTGAACCAGAAATTCCAAGCTGAGTGTTTTAAAGCAAATGTTTAACCTCTTTAAACCTCAGAAAATATTTTTATGTGTTTCCTCTATGGACTGTGATATAAAGAAAAGAAATAAATAAAACAGGGCTTAAGCAGAATAAGCACTAAACAAATGATAGTTATTGTTATTATTGGTGTTACCATTTCTTTGGCACGGTTTTAAGGGTGCTGATAATGCAGAAGAAACATTACCAAGAAAGAAAGGCAGTGTTTAATATGAAAAGTTAAATTGACACATACTTTTCTGCCTGAATAAGCCATATTCTCGAAGAACAGAAGACAAATAAAGATTTATATTTGAAATATCATGATTTTAGATGTATATACACTTGAATCCTCCAAAGCCTCTTAATAGTAAATAATATCTAAAACATAAATTTTACTCATCCCTCTCAATCTTTCTATCTTTCAGCATCTCTTGGCTTCTGCACATTTATAATCTTTAGGTAGTAATCCCCTCAGCCCTTGTGCACACACCAAGAAGTAAGCCAACGCTTTTGAAAATATTTCTTAGGGGAAAATAAACTCCCTTTTATTAGCTCTGTTAAAAATGAAATCACATATGCATGTGTTTCTTAATAAATCTTTTTATGTAACTAAATTTGTCCACATACTGTAAGAGTCATTTTCTTCATTCACAAATATGACCATTTTAGCATTCAAAATCTTAGGTAAATAAAGTCCTATATGATATTTAAACAACCTATCATGAGCTTTTAATATCTGTTTTCAGCCTCTCTCTCACATTATTCTATTTATCCAGTTATGAGAGATTCATGATTTCCATATATAATCCTCTTAAACCCGTCTGAAGCATTGCAAATTTAATTTCTCCTCCTTCAGAAACAAAGTACACTTTTGTACTTTCCTCCCTTCAAAATTCCCCATAACATGTTTCTTCCATGATGGCCTCCAATATGACATGCTTACACTCCACTAACTACTACAGTTCCCACTCCTTTTGTCTCTGTACCTTACAGCATCTTTCATTTCATCAACTCATACCTAAAATAAAACAGTTGAACTATCTCACACTTTTTAAAAATAATGATATGATTTGGCTACATCCCCATCCAAATCTCATCTTGAATTGTAACTCCCACAATTCCCATGTGTCATGGGAGGAACCTGGTGGGAGGTAACTGAATCATGGGATGGGTCTTTTCTGTGCTATTCTCATTATAGTGAATAAATCTCATGAGATCTGATGGTTTTAAAAACAGGAGTTTCCCTGCAGAAGCTCTCTTTTCTTGTCTGCTGCCATGTGACACGTGCCTTTCAACACCTGCCATGATTGTGAGGCCTCCCCAGCCTTGTGGAACTGTTAAGTCTAATAAACCACTTTCTTTTGTAAATTGCCCAGCCACGAGTATATCTAGTATTAGCAGCGTGAAAATGGACTAATACAAAAAATAACCATTATTCAATAAAAAAATACGTGCTACCACCAATCTCTGTCATGCACAGCTGAGTTATGCGCTTATGAGAATGAGCCAAATGTCATTCAACAACTGCAGTTTAAAGCATCTGCCTTTGCAACTTGTAAGTAAAAGGTCATACTTTAAATTACTGTTTGTGTTCTCTTCCTGAGCATCTAATACATATGGTATGTTTCTATTAGCAATTATATGGGACTGTGTTTTCTCCTTATTTTTAAGCTCTTTGGAAGCCATTTAAAGTAAACTTTATGTATACTATGTTGTGCTTGTCCATCCAAAACGCATATTTGAAATGTGATGGCAATCTTAGCTTTAACTGCCTTAGAGGATGAATGTTTAAGTCCTATCTTAGCTACTAGTATTATTCTGTTTATTTTAGCCTGGATAATTGTCATCTCTAGACATCGTCCTGGTATCTTTATATTTGAGCGGCTACCTGAAATTACTCAGAGTACCTTGCATATATATCTTATAATCTATATTTCATTCAATCTGTCCCATACGTGCCTCCAAATAGAGCAAATATTCATATAGCTGTTTCAACACAGTGTAAAAATGAGGAAACAGTGCTCCACTTCAGATGCATGTAAATTATTGAGTACTGAATAAATTAAATATAATTGAATAAAAATATAGTTGCTTTCACTTTCACTATGTCTTTTTATTGACAAAATAAAATGTAACTACAGGAACAAATATATTATCTTTTTTACAGCTTTATCATTTTTCTATATGCTTTTCTAGTAATTCATCTAGATTTTTCATTCGGTTTCTCTTTTTGTTTAATCCTTACTGTCGTTTAATCTTGTTTTTAGTTTTACACAATAATCACCTTTTTGGAATTTTATGCAGACTAAAAAACTACATATTTTGCTTTTTTATACTTATCCTTTATATTCCTTACAAATTATACTTTCAAATTCATTTAAAATTTTATAGTAATAAAACCTGGCATGGTGACTCATGTCTATAATCTCAGCACATTGGGAGGCCAAGGCGGGCAGATCACTTGAGGCCAGAAGTTCAAGACTAGCCTGGCCAGCATGGTAAAACCCTGTCTGTAATAAAAATACAAAAATTAGCCAGGTATAGTAGTCCCTGTCTGTAATCCCAGCTACTTGGGAGGCTGAGGTACAAGAATCGCTCGAACTCCAGAGACAGAGGTTGCAGTGAGCTGATATCTCATCACTGCACGCCAGCCTGGTGGACAGAGCAAGACCCTGTCACAAAAATAAATAAATAAATAAATGTTATAGTGATAAAAATAATGCTATAAACATTATGAAATATGTCAGATACGTAGACACATGTAGTTGATTAACCAAAAAATTCTAACTATCTAAAAATATATTGTAATCATTAGTTCAATCTGGAAAAAGAAACACTTTGGAAAACAGAAGTAGACATCTTCATGATATGAATGCAAGAAATGTTATTTTCTACTTACTTGGACTCTACTATTATTGAATGCTGATTTTTTAAAAAGCAGAGATGTAAGCTTTTCCAGATTTAAAATTAGAAGCTAAAACTGAAGTGCAGAACTAATTTGAAGAAACGTCTATATTTATATGCCGCAGAGAAGACCTTACATTCCATTTTAAAATGTATGGTAGTGATATTGTGAAATGAATTGTTAAAAGGTAATGCTATTTGTTTATTTACAGAGTCCTAAAAATAATCCATTTAGCTCATATATCCATCATTGTTAGTTCCTTTGACCAAGTCAGAAAGCAAAGTAAGACAATATTCTGCTCTTCAAATTAATTAATTTGCATGTATGCTTCTTCTTAAATCATTAAATATATTTAAAAATGTGTAAATGCTAATATCTCAGTAGAAGCATAGACTTCGTTAACCTGATTAAGATAAAGAATTATCAACTGTTTTAAAGTTACTTTGCATATTACCTGATATGCTAATTAAAAATTTATTATTAAAATAAAAATCATCAAGGGGCTCTACCTGTCAACATTTTTAAGAGTTAAGAAATGCTCTGTATATAATTGTTGTCCTCTAATTAATTCAGAACATTTTTCTATAGATATTTCTCTAATATCAGAATATTTTCCATGTTAAATTCTACTCATGGGCCTTTCTAAGATGATTCTTTAAATATAAAATATCAAGCTCATTTATTTTTAAAGGGAGGAGATAAGCATATTAAATTTGTTAGGTCACTTTTTTTCCCCATAGGGATGTGACTTTACCTGGTCAGATATTTTAATAAAACAAACAAACAAAAAAACATATAACCACAGAGATATAAATTTAAAATTACAAATAATCATAGAGGACCAATATTTTATTTAGATGGTACTCCTATTTCAGGCTTGCTATTTGCAATAAACAAAATCCAATGGATATTAGTCCAGAGAAAAATGGGAAATTATAACGTATAGCAGATGACTGCGATGCTTCCTACATCATCCTCTCGGTCCACTAGATTTTAGCACAGCTGTCATGGTCTGTTGCATGCATATTGTCAGCTTCCCACCTCTGGGTCACATGGAGTCTCTACTACCTTGAAACTTCCTCCACAGTCAGGACAAACCACCTAGCCAACATAGGCATAACCCATACGTACAGAGAATTAGTGACCCTAGGGATAACACTCAAGCCACGAGAAACTGGGCTTGGTAGATGATTACCCTCGCTTCCTAGTCTTTAGTGAAAAATCTCTGAAGTATGCATTAGATGGATCCTTATCACGACCCCAGAGGCAGTAAATGCTATTTGTCCAGAGTGATACCCAGTTTATACTGCTTTTTCCCCCACTACCTTTTATCACCCTTCGTGTTTCTTCACTTCCGCCTTGTAGAATCACCTCTCAAATACACTATCCGTGTCTAAGGCCATGCAAATTTCAGGAATCAGTGAAATCTAAGAATACAGGATACAGAACTCTCACTCAAAAAATTCAGCAGATTCTCATGGGTTTGGAAGGATATCACAAATGCCTTAAGAGCTCAACGTGTTCTCTCCTATCTCCTTTTCTTGAGGGTCTCTTCCCTCTGGAGTTTAATTCCCTCTCAACTTTTCTCTTTCTCTCTCTCTGAGTAGTCTAATTCTCTGTTTATTTGCTTAACTTCTGTAAATCCATATAATCAAGGTCTCACCTTCTAGCCCATGTACTTATACATGTTTTCCTAAACAAAGACAATTTTCCCCCTGAGAAGAATTTTGTTTCCAGTTGCTATGATTTTTGTTTTAACATTTTCATATATAGATAGAATTCTGAAGGCAAAACTTGTTTTCATCTTTCAGATACTTCTTTATTCCTTTGCTTTTCCTCTGAGAATTCTAGGAGATAATTACCGTATATTTCACTCCTTAAGTGTGATTTGATTGTAATTTCAGTGAGAAGAGTTATTATTTACTGTGCATTACAGAAAATGAACTAGAATGTAGCCATGCAGAATTAGAACTGAGAGTTTTTAACTGGAATGACATATTTAATTAACTGAAAGTTTTGCCTAAAGTATTGTGTTGAGTAGTTGTTAAGACAAGTTTAGGTTAATGGAAAATGTGCCAAGATTAATTAAGGTATCCACCAGAGTTACAGAAATGAAAATGCCCATAAGCTAGGCATTTTCTTGCAGTAGTGTGGCATTTGAAATTTAAAAATATGTTTGAATTTTATCTCTGCTACTTATTATGCGATTAAGGTAAATTGAGCTTCAGTATACCTTGGTATCTTCATTCGTAAAATCAAAACAGTATCATTTACTTCAGAAGAAATATTAAATCACATAATATATGTGAAAGCACCTGGTGAAGTCATTACTATATAAGGTAACCCACTTAATTGAACCCAACACATTTACTTCTTCATTATAGGCAGATAACCTGGGCCAATACTGTGATAATGGTAATAATAAACACAGTAGAGTTACAAATTTAACAACTCAAGGCTCCACTGTCAAGCATACATTTGTCACCTGCTGTGGACAATTGCACTAAGTAATATAAAAGAAAAAAGTAGAAAAGTAAAGAACTGCATTATTTGATACACAATTTAATTCCAAAGGAAACATTTCCTACATTCAGATGTTTGCATTCTGATTCAAATATCTTTCTTTAGACAACTGACATTTTGAGAAAGCTCTTGAATTATTTCTTATTGTACAATTCAGCTCTTCTCATGTTTCCAGTGCAGGCCCAATGATATAGAAATTACTTCTATTTTGAATGTCAATGTCAGAAACACTTTTCAAGAAACAGGAGATATATATATGTGTGTGTATATACATATATAGTTATTTTTAAGGCAATATATTGCTTGTCATGTTGCAACACAGTAAACTGAGTTTTTTTCTATAATGTTATACAAGCTTAATTTTCTATTTTCTTACTCTTTAGAAAAATATTGACAGTAGTTCTTTTTCTTTGCCTAAATGCTCCATATTGTTATGGATAGTAGTATTTGTGTACGAATCAAGAAGATATTGACACATTTTTACCTTGGATAATCTTATATAATTTGATTTTCGAAATGTTAGCTGGGGGCCATGAATTTTAAGAAAAAATTATTTTAAATTGTATACCTATCAATCATAACCCCATCTTCTAACAGTCCAACAAAAAAGGCTTCCAGGCATTTAAAAGACAAGAACGCTGGCATGGACCTTAAAAATTCAACTGTCAACCACATACCACATTCACAGAATTATTGAGTGTGCCATCTCCACATCACCTCTGGCTCTAGGACCTGCTATTCAATGTCTACTCTCATGACCCCTAAATGAGTCTCCATACTTTCAGTTTAGTACACAAAACTCTCTAATTATCAAGGCTTCTGTGTGGCCCAAACCATAATTAGACGCCTAGGCTTTCTTATTCGATTGTCCAAATTACTTCATCTCTGCCTAAGCAACTGCCCTTTCTGGAATAGAGGGGCCAATGAGTTTTCCACTCCCAGCTCCTTACTGCCACCTTCTCTTTTTGGGAGTTAGTTCTGATTCCCTGCCCCATCCCACATGGGCTACAATGACAGCCCTTAAAAATTATCGCTTGTACAACTTGTATTAAAAAAGAGACAGATTTTGATTTTGAACTTTAAGTTCCACATATTGTAGAACTTAAAGTTTGACTATTAACAGTGTCACATGCCACTGATTTTCCTGGGATCTTATCACATCTAGAAACTCTTTTAAGCTTCACTATGCTGGCACAATGGGGTCACAAAAGAGCTCTTTTCTTGCCTCTTCCTCATGTGTCCAGAGTTGGTTCCTCCCAGTGGGTTCTTGGTCTTGCTGACTTCAAGAATGAAGTCACAGACCTTAGCAGTGAGTGTTACAGCTCTTAAAGATGGTGTGTCTGGAGTTTCTTCCTTCTAGTGGGTTTGTGGTGTTGCTGACTTTTAAAATGAAGTTGCAGACCTTTGCAGTGAGTGTTACAGTGCTTGAAGGTGGCACGGACCCAAAGAGTGAGCAGCAGGAAGATTTATTGTGAAAAGCAAAAGAACAAAGCTTCCACAGTGTGGAAGGAGACCCGAACAGGTTGCCACTGCTGGCTGGGGGGTGACCAGCTTTTATTCCTTTATTTGTCCCCACCCACGTCCTGCTGATTGGTCCATTTTACAGAGCACTGATTGGTCCATTTTACAGAGTGCTGATTGGTGCATTTACATTCCTTTAGCTAGACACTGAGCACTGATTGGTGCGTTTACAATCCTCTAGCTAGACGGAAAAGTTCTCCAAGTCCCCACTCGACCCAGGAAGTCCAGCTGGCTTCACCTCTCAATCTTTACAATCCTGTAGCTAGACACAGAAAAGTTCTCCAAGTCCCCATTTGACGCAGGAAGTCCAGCTGGCTTCACCTCTCACTTATAGGCAACTACTCTGAATTAAATACTGCTGCCTTTATTTCTAAATTATTGTACCTATTGTCCTAGTTTAAATTTTAAGTCTGTCCCAAAAACATAGAATCAGCTGAATACCACCTACATATCAGTGGGAGATTATAACAAGGCACTGTGATACGGACAAGCATTTATGAACTAAGGATAACAAAATTAGTCTAATGTGCCTCAGCTTGGCTCACAGGCTCAAGGCCAGTGACAGATGTGACGTGGGCGGACGGCTAGTGAAGCAAGTCTAGGCGACATCCAAGCTTCCCACTCACTCTAGGGAATGCAGCAGAATGCTACTGATAGAATCATGGCTGTTATTACATCAGAGGTGTGGAAAAACATGAAAAGATAAGATAGAAAAGCTTCAATAAAGTCAGAAGGATTCTTAAGATTTTTCATTCAAGACTTAAACAGTGAACCTGAGCCAGGGGGAATATTTTCTTTTTTGTGAGCAAAATATGTATCTTTTGTAAAATAATAAAAAACTAAGAATACTGTCATTACAAACGTTGGCTTCTTCACCAGAAATGCAGGTCCAATTTTCCCTCTCTGTAACCAATTTGGAGTCTAAATTCTGTCCCTGGAGATTGGAATACAGTAGGAGCTCCTTTCATCCTCCAGCAGGAGGTCAAGGCTTGACCCAATCCCAATTACATGGATCAGGGTAAAAGCCACTCCTGGCTGTCGTACCAGTGATTGCCTTTCCAAGTCAAGAGCAAACAGGTTAAGCAGGGTTTGTCAACTTAAATATCTGAAGAGACCAAGTTGTTAGTCAAATCAAAGAAGCAATTTCTACCTTACAGTTTAGCTATACGGAAAAAGCACAAATGTATGAAAAGTAGTAACTTGCATTATGCCTCCGTTTTTAAGAAACAATATAGAGTAATGGCAACTGTAATACAATTTAAAAAATCACTAGATTTACCTGAATGAGGAGCAGCCCCCAATTCTGCCATCTAAACATATCGTCCCTGTGTACTAGAGGTTTTTTCCTACAAAAGTCAATAATTTGATTCTTTATGTGAATTGTTCTTATTAAGAGTTGACAACTAGTGCAATGTTTTAAATCATTGTGAGAGTCAAAGGGGTTGTTAAATCCCAACAGCAGCCTGACAGCTAGTAATTCTTGGAGTAAAGACCGTTGTGCTCTTAGGTCATCAACGTAGGATTCTATTCATTCATAGTTTACTGCGGTGATTCATCTTGGGTTCCTTTAACTTCTAAGTGCTTCTTTTTGATGTCTGCTGTAATAAAACATGACTTAAGTTGCCACCGATTTAGTATGGACCACCAGCCTTAGGAAGAATAGGCAGGAGTGGAGTAAAAGAGCCATCATCTGAATCCAATTCAGCTCTTCAGAAAACCGTATTAGCATTTGAGCCCAAATCATTTCAGTTATGACCCTATAATTAACCCCCAGAATGCCTCTGGACATTTCTTTCATCTTTAATTAAGGCACAAGTAGACAGTTTGTAATGACTAAATGATTCCTTCCTACCTGTCAGTCCTTTTTTTAACCTTTATTTTGTACCTATGAAACATAAACATCTAAATCCTATAAAATCGGCCAGGCGCAGTAACTCATTCCTGTAATCTCAGCACTTTGAGAGACTGAGGTGGGCGGACCACCTGAGGTCAGGAGTTCAAGACCAACCCAGTCAACATGGTGAAACCCTGTCTCTACTAAAAATACAAAAAGTAGCCATGTATGGTGGTGCATGCCTGTAGTCCCAGCTACTTGGCAGGAGGCTGAGGCAGGAGAATCGCTTGAACCCAGGAGGCAGAGGTTGCAGTGAGCCGAGATCACACCACTGCATTCCAGCCTGGACGACAGAGCAAAACTCCATCTCAAAAAAAAAAAAAAATCCTATAAAATCGATATGAAATTATTATAGAATATTGCCTTTCTCTTATTATGGGTTAATAATGTCTACATAGAACACATGTACGTCTAGTAATATCTACATAGACCAGATTTATGATAGGAATTATTATTTATGGCACACAATCATGTCAAAATGCCATGCCATTGCTAGTCTCATAAACTCATGCTCAACCACAAGCCCTGTAAACTGTCTGTTGAGACACATTTCTATATGGATCTCTTGCATTTCTGCATGTTTTCTTGGTGACTGTCCTTTGTGGTAGATAATCTTTTCATGGATATTTGTCTAGTGAACAACCTTGGAAGACAGAGATGGTATCTCCTTTGGAACAACTGCTAAGCATGCTTACTGCCCATTATAAAAGATTTGTGTCCCATAAATTTAGTAATGCAATGCACTAGGCATGTAGGCATCTAGTGGACCCATTCATGTTGGCCTATAAGACTTGAGGCAAAAAAAAAAAAAAAAAAAAAAAAAAAAATCCTGTCACAAATATGCTGATGCTCATGCTGCTGGCTGTGCCATGAGAAATAAAATCCTTGGGCTTGATCCAGAAGTTTCTGTGTCTTCTCCCAGCAGCCATGAGACTGTTGTGTTCTACCTTTTTAGCTCTCAAGTAGGGTAACATCTCAGGTACCATAGTTCTTGACAGTGCCATGCTTATAGGAGAAGGCTGGCCAGTTACACGCAACTTGCCCTAGAAACGTGCTTGTATATTCTTCTGCCTTGCTTAAACCACCCTATCAGTTTGGATCTCAGACATTTTTAATTATCTCAGTTATTCTGTTTTGTTGTTAAGTTTGTCCTGTCCATGTGTCTGACACAGGATTCTGTTCTTAAAACGTTTTGCAAGCTAGACTTTGGTACCCCTACCCTTTGCCGCAACAAAATTTCATTTTTTGCAGAAAATACAAAACAAGAATTATTTTGCAGAAAATCCAACACCATGTTCTTCCAAAACAATCTCTGAATTCCTACAGCTTTTGTGTCCTCAAGTCCTTCTCTGGCTCTTACTTCTTGACTCTGTTGACGACTTCTTTTCTGTTCTGAATCTTACAGTTATTTCTTTATCTCTGCCCTGGCATTAACCTAATCACAGCACTGAGCCCCTTATCTTGATTTTCACTAAGGGAAAAAAGTACTATATAAGAACAATGCACATGTATGAGATTTATTGAAGACTTGGAGAAAGTTTATGACACAGCAAGACTTAGGGGTTAGGAAATTGTTTTGTTCTTCTTGTTCTAGAGCTAATATTTAATGTATGCCAGTGTGGTGCCTGTCTTCAATTTGGGTCGCACTTAGGTCCACTCTCCACCTTTCTCTGGTGTGCTCTGAGCCCCAGGACCCTATGACCTGTGTCACTGAGTTCTAGTCCATTTGCTTCCTGGTTGCATTCAGCCACTAGGAGGCACCAGCCAGAGATCAGAGCATAGTAGAAAGAAGGAACATTATTTCCCAGCTCACTGTGCACCCCACTATTGTCTAGCAGAAGTTACATTACCTACCAAAGCCCCAAATCCTGCAAGTGACCCTCTTACATGGCTTCTTGCCCTTTAAGGCCTAGGTGCTAACAGCTTCCTGCTGCTGCTAGAATCTGGGTGCTTCACAGCCCTCATTGATCCCCCAGTTCACACTTCTGAAAATAATTCCTTCACTGAACAGCTTGCCTTAAATTTCCAGTGTGTCATCTGTTTCTTTCTAGTAACCTGTCTAATACAGCCAAACACTAAAAATATATCATTTCTCATCCCAGTTTTCCAATGAGGAAACTGAAACGTAGAGAAATTAAGTGATTGGCCCAGGATCACTCAACCTCTAAGGAGAAGATTCAGGATACTCCCAAAAGTGAGTTGTTTCCAACTCACACGATGAGCCTGTGTTTTCATGTTATGTCAGATTTCTCCTCAAACAGTGTTTATAATTCAGTTGATCAGTTTCACTGATGGATTTGCCATGATAGCAATCACACTTTAAAATATTTTTCAAACATTGTTCTATTGCTTATGGAAACCTCTTGATATTTAAAAGCTAAATAACAATGAAAGTTTTATGTGAAGTATCTATACAATTTATACTAAAAATAAGCAAATAATAGATAGGTAAATAAATATGATTTTCTAGTCCGGATGTTATTCAATTATTGTTTTTGGTTTTCCAGTACAGCATTTGCTTCTCAGTCTGGATAAAGTTGACTCCTTTAAAGGCAGGATACAGTAAAACTTTATCACTTAATTAACCAGTATTCAAAACAAAAATCTGCTACTCATAATTCTATCTACCACTTTGCCAAGAAATATATAAAGTGTTAAAATTTAAAGTAACAAATGCTAGAGTGTCAATAAAAGACAATCTCAAGAACTATTTTAAATTTGCTTTTATTAGAACTTGTCAAGGAATTCTTGAACAATCCAGAAACAAACCATCAAAGTTGGTTTCAGAAGAATGAAATATTGATCTCATTAATTGTTTGGGAACACAGACTAAATAATTCTTCTCTGTGTAATTATTGAGCAGAGTAAATGTCCCTGCTGACAGGCTGCCAGATACCACAGATATCTTATTAAAAAGTACAAAATTATAATTATTTCCTTCTGAGTTTCTCAATAGTATTCAATGTATTCCTCAGTGTACTCATATCCTTGCTTTTGTCTAACTAATTTTACTTAAAATGATTTTTTAGAATTTAACCTAACCAATTGTTCATTTTATAATATATTGCATTTTGTCCTTTTTTTTGCTCCTTTGAATATAGAGCACAAAAATCATGTTTTCTAATATACTTGGCAGAAAAGATAACCCCCTCTATTTTTGTAGTAGAACCAGTTACATACATATGTATACATTTCAATACATAAAATTCCTATGAAATATTTGCCTGGCTAAAATGATTTGAATAGCAGCTGTGAATTAGTCAGTGCTCTATAGATAAGAGGAACTTTGAAATATTTGTTTTCAATAAAGAAATTTTTTAGACATCTAGGAAAAAACATAAATTTAAGGCTTAATAACATGTTCTTCTGAATTTTCTACCAGATCTAGTGAAAGTTTTGTGAACCAAAATGTTCAAGAATAACTGATGAAAGCATTTTCAACAATAAGAGCCAAAAGGCATGGTAAAAGGAACATGAAAAGGTCACTCCAAGTACCATTCAAGCATTATAAAGTATCTGTGCTGGGAACAGTAAAACCCAAAACAGAGAAATGGCCTAACTCTTTAAGCAGAATCACAGAGACGGCAGTGAGTCATACCCAGTTCTGTCTTGTAGCTCAATTTATCCTGCCTGGCACACGTTATCCTGATTTCAAGCAGCTAAACTTCGCAGTGAGACTGAGCCAGATTGAGAGGCTATCAGGTCAATGTGACAGGAAGCAAAAAGCAATTATTTTAACAGGACAAGTAAGCTTCCTTTTTTCTAGCTTTTGATGCTCATAACAGTAGCAAAGGTCGAGCTGCTCCTTCCAAACAAGTACCTGTAGACTGTACCTCCAAATCACCTTTCTAAGCAGTAAGCATCATCACTGCTTTCTTATTATAGCACAATATGATCTGACAAAGATTCTGGGCTTGACCAAACTTTTTCCTAGCCCGTCTGTGGACTTCCTTGTGAAACCCAATTTTAGCAAGAACCCTGCTAAGTCAGTATAGCAAGAACTTGCCCCCTCTTTGATGTCTAATTACCCTCAATATCTAATTGGGTCCCTCATCCTCCACCATTCCCTAAGTGATGTCTAATCATCTTAACCTGCCTTCAGCAAGAATCCAGTTAGGTAGGTTTAGCCAGAAAACCCCTCACCCCTTATGTTTTTTTTTGAGTAATTTTCCATCTGCTGATCCCACCCTGTTTTTTCTGTTGTTTAGTTATAAATTCCCACTTGCTGATGCCACAGTATTTAGAGCTGAGTCCAGTCTCTCCTACTGCAAAATCTCATGGCAATGGTCTGTATACCTATCACCTATGGCTGCATCCCTGAATAGAGTGTGCTTTACTGTGCTTTAAAAAGTACCATTAAATGATTTTTTGACAGATCTTTCCTCTTTCCTTCAACTGCGAGGAGGTCACTGTGGTTGCTGTGTTATCTATGTGCCTTTGTGTGGGAAAATTCAGAGAATGTGTGACTGTAAGAATGCCTGACTGTAAGTGCATATGTGTATAGAGGTTTATGTCTGTGAGATCTATACATATATTATATATAATATATATACACACATATGAATAGGAAAACCTTTAGAGAAATGTAAAGTGCGTGAATACATTTTAATAGGTTTTCAGAACTAAAATAGGTTATACTTTAGCTCTCATTTATATATAAGTACTTTTTAATTAAGTTGTATAATGTTTCCAAAAAAAAGGTCTTTATTTTTATTTTGTTGTTAATGTCAAATTTTTTCTACCCCTTGGATTTCACTTCATTTCTTCTAGTTACAAAATACTCCCTGCAGTTCTGCCTTTTTCTCAAGAAATTAAATACTTTTGTATGATCCAGAATTTGCAAATTATTAGTTATAAAACTGAGAAAACAAGCAAGAGAACAAGACATAGTACATAAACAACTTCCCCTCTAAAAAGTGTCACGATTGAACAAACTGTGAAGTATACTTTGTTAAATAAGGTATTTAGATCTTAGTGTCACTGTACAAAGAGATTTACCTAATGTTTTACTTGAACAAACTATCAGAATGTTTCTCAGAATTCCCAAACCATATTTACATAGGGTCAGTATTCATCAATTGCTTGTTGAGTCTGCGAAGAAGGAGGAGTAAAAAAGAAAAAGAAAAAAAATTGTTTGTTGCATTTTATTGCAAGCATAGAATAAATAATAAGCACAAACACAAGTAATTGAAGTAACAGCATTTCACATAGAAAATAAAAGCACACTCAGGCATTGTAACCTAATACAACTCTTTGAGTTGCATCCTTAGGAATATTATTTGGGATTCACTGATACTCCTCTGCTTTAAGAGTTAAAGATCTTTCTTAGAATATTTTCTAAGAAATTATTAACATTTGGGAAACTTGAGATCAGTTATTGTATTGCCTTCATCAGTGCTGAAATCTTTTCTCAATTGAAATCTTACCCAGAGTCGTAAACAAACACAAATCTGTTCTATCTGAAGTGGTATAAGGGGCCTGGAATACTGTCAAATACACACTGCAACATCCTTTCCACATCAGTCACCAATAAGACAGACCTTCTGAAGGATCAAAAAGCAAAACAAAGACAAACAAACAAAACCCTCTGGATTTAGTAAAGCTCTGTTTGAAAATCCATTGAGCTAGGCCAGCCTCCCAATGGTACTGTGGTTTCAAAATGAAGATATGAAATCCAGAAAATACAAGGCTAAAGCCACAACCAATTATTGTCAACATGGGGATTACAGGCCCAATTTTTGTATTCCTATCTCAGTCCTTTTAAATTTAATTTTACATTCTTATTTAAATTTCAATTCTCTATGCATATATATATTACATGAATGTTCATTTATTTATAAATACAGTTAACAAGTATTGCCTACTAAGAATAAGTATCTCTTTGATTTTGTTATACTTGCTGCAGTAAAGAACTTACTTTACACAGTAATAAAGTGCATTGAGTTAAAAGGTAAATTCAGTAGGCCAGGCGTGGTGGCTCACACCTGTAATCCCAGCACTTTGGGAGGAGGGCAGATTTCCTGAGGTCAGGAGTTCGAGACTATTCTGACCAACATGGAGAAACCACGTCTCTACTAAAAATACAAAATTAGCCAGGTGTGGCGGCGCATGCCTGTAATCCCACCTACTCAGCAAGGCTGAGGCAGGAGAATTGCTTGAACCCAGGAGGCGGAGTTTGCAGTGAGCCAAGATCGCGCCATTGCACTCCAGCCTGGGCAACAAGAGCAAAACTCAGTCTGAAAAAAGAAAAGATACATTTAGTAGTAAAACTAATCATCATGTTGGCACCTGCCTTTCCTGTTTCTCCCCTTCCCTCTCTGGTCCTTGCTTGATACTAAATCTTCTGGAGTAACTCCCAACTCCTGGGACAGCTCCACAATTTCTATATAAGACAGTCATCAGGTTGGCAGGCTTTATGAAGCTGGTGGTGCGAATGGCCAAGAAAATGTTTTATTTAGATTTTAGTTCTATTATAGAATGCTTGGAGAGAAGATTGATGAAGACTATGGGGGTAGTGGACGTTAGCAATTCACTCTCAAATCCTCTGATCTTTAATTATGCTACAACAATTGCTACTCTGCATGGAAATTCTCTCTCCCAATTTCAATTTTTATTATACTCCCAATTCTACATAGTTTAGCCCTAATCCTTTGCTATTTGACCCTAACATGCCTTTGTTTCAATCCTTTGCTCTATGTGACAAGGCACCCTTTCCTATAAAAGTAAGGTAATCAATATATTCAGTTGTTTACATACCTACTTTATTTACCTCTTCAGCTTTACTGAAACTTCTTCCCATTGACATTACTTCCTTTTAGAACTCTCTGAAGGAAAACATTTACATTTTTAATTTTTTTTTTTTTTTATTTATTATACTTTAATTTCTAGGGTACATGTGCATAACGTGCAGGTTTGTTACATATGTATACTTATGCCACGTTGGTGTGCTGCACCCATCAACTCGTCAGCACCCATCAATTCATCATTTATATCATGTATAACTCCCCAATGCAATCCCTCCCTCCTCCCCCCTCCCCCCTCCCCATGATAGGCCCCAGTGCGTGATGCTCCCCTTCCCGAGTCCAAGTGATCTCATTGTTCAGTTCCCACCTATGAGTGAGAACATGCGGTGTTTAGTTTTCTGTTCTTGTGATAGTTTGCTTTGTTTTTTTGCTGCTCCTTGTAGAGCAGGGCTAACCCACAAGCACTGTGCCCAGAGTCATACCATTTATCATTTGTTCTACATATTTCAATAACAGAAAACAAAATAATTCTAGATCGCATTTTCCATTGTAAGATATAGGAATTATACATGTCTACTTTAATATACTTATAATTTAAATAATTATTTTAACAAAAACAATAACGCCCTCCCCAGCTCAAGAAATAAAACATTGCCAGAAACTCCTCATACATCTCTCCTGACTCACTCCTGACTCACACCTACAGGCAGCCACTATCCCTAAAACCAAGGAAACTAACCTTCTTGAACTATTTCAAGTTGCAGTCTTTGAACCATACATGTGATAATTTGAGCTGGAAATCAAGGAGAGAACTGTCTCATGCTTATAGCTCAGTGATTTTTGACTTTAGCACTCATCTTAGCACTCCGGGTTTTCTCTTTCCATGAATAACTAAGGACCTCTTTGATGCTTCTTTTCTCTAAGGTCTTACCCAGATTTTTTGGTTCCTTTTTTGTGGAAAAGTTGATGTAAATAACCTAGCCAACTGTATTTCAAGAAAGGTAAACCATTATTGATCTATCCATCACTGACTTTCAACGACATCTACTCCACACACTTATATTCTATCATAGTTGTTAGTTAGGGTCCTCATGAAAGGGTAGGGCTATCCATAATTCTAATGAGAGTAGAAGATATTAACAATCACAAAAAAATGTGATATTGATTGAGTGAAAAGATTGCTAAACTGTGTGGGGGAAAAAAATGAAATAAGGAATCTCAGTTTGTTTTGGAACCAAATCAGTAAGGAGGTTTTTCTCCAGCAATACTGGCAACTCATAAATTGATGTTTGGAATTCAAAGGCATATTTTACCCCAAGCAGATGACTGACAAGTCAGTTGCATTAGAAAAACATAAGATTAAGATATGAAAATATCACTCACTCATAGCTCTGTGTTTGTAAGTCAGGAAAGTGAAATCAAAAAGACACTGACGGACTATGAATAGGAGAGATTCAAAAGCCAAACATCAAAGAGAATATGTAATAGTAACAAGTATTTGAAAAATATTGAAGGAAAAGAAAGATGTTTAAAGTTTAGGAACAAAATGTAAATTCATATTTAACAGAAAGCAAAAAGGCATTGTGACTAAATAAAGGAATAGATAGAGTATTGGAGTAGTAAGGCTGAAGTTCTATAAAGACAATTTGTTTTTTAATGATAACATTGTTTTCTAAAAAATTATAATCAAAAATTAATATTTTGATAAAATTTCAGATGTCTTATGTACTATATGCTCAATTAAAATAAATTGTGTTGGCAAAATATTGCTTTGTACTATTCAACCATTTTGATTCTGAACCAAAATATATATTTATTCATCTTCTCCGTAGGGCTGTATAGTAGACACAGCATTATGCAGGTACCTTTATCATATAGCTATTCTCAAGAATTCCCCAAAGGCTAATTGTCTTCTGTCAGTATTTTCCAAAATGAGGCAAACATATATGAAATGTATATCTCATGTATAAAAATGTAGGCTGTTAACACTGGTATATGGATAGGGCTTATACAAATTTTAATTTTTATTGATTTAATGTGATTTAAAAAGACTGGTACCTCAAATCTGTAATTCCATTGCTTATGCGAAGTCTGCATGCATTTAAGTAGAAATATTGAATCTATATAAGTAAAAACAATTAAGTAAACAATATTACAGTTCAAATGCAGTTAAGCAATAATCATGAAAGCTGTAACTGACTAAATTAAGTTTGAAAAATATCGAATTATATCAGAATGCCTTTTAAAAAGTCATCTTGCTCTGACTTATGCCTAGTTCAAACTTAGAGTTTTCTGTAATATATGTGGAAAAAGCTGTATGTAATTTTTATGAAAAATATATATGCAGTGTAGATTATATGGAATATATTCTACAGAAGATGACTCAATGTATAAATTTCAACCAACTATTCTTGCTTGCTCTCACCATGCATCTAAAGTTGAGAAATGTCACAAAGAAGCCAGAAATAGAAGTTTTATGGGTTCCACAGTAAAGAGAGTAGAAAATTACAGATTGATGTAGATATGTGTGTATGAGATACTCGTACAACAACTTACCCAATTTTGAACAGGAACCAAAGTTAAAAGGCAAAATAAATTATCTTGTTATGCTTTTTTAATTCATCAGATCAGAAAAATAGAACTATTCTATTTAACTATATATTAGTACATATTTAGGACAGTGCTTTATCCTTTTAAAACTACTTTACCATGTATTATTGCAGTGAACACAGACAGTAGAAGAATAAAGTACATGGACTTGGAAGCCAGACAGCTACATGCTAAGTGTAATTTTTGAATTTATTTAAATGTTTCAGCTTGTTTTTTTATTAGCTCTAAAATTGAGCTAATAATAGTACCTCCTTCCTAGTGTTGTTGGGAGTTTTAAACATGATAATATATAAAGTGCCATGTGCATTCTACTCATTATTCATATGTTCATTCATACCTTCAATGATTTTATTCAGCAATTAATTACTCAGCACCTACAATGTGCCAGGCACTCTCTTAGTCTTTGGGAAGAATACAAAAATAAATAATTATTGTCCTGGGGAATTGAATTCTTGTGTGGGAAGAGGACTAATAAATAATCAAATTTGTAATATAGAAGGGATAAGTGGTATCAAGAAAATAAATTTGGCAAGAGGGTAAGGAGTATAGGGTTCAGAGGGTTGCAATGTTTAATAAGGTGAACAGAAAGCGTTCATCAAGAAGATCAGAATTGAGCAAAGACTTCAAAAATTTGAGAGAGTAAGCCACATGCATTCTGTAAGAAGAGAGTTTCAGGAGAGGAGAGGGCAAGTTCAAAGGCCCAAAGCCAGAGAACACCCGCTATGACTAAACAAGATGTGAGAGTTACAGCAGATGAAGGCAGAGAAATCGACAGAAGACCAGCACAGTAGAGCTTAGTGGACAGGATATTGCAAGGAACTCAGCTTTTACCCTAGCACAGAGCCACACCATCAGTGGGTGCACATCACCCCTCAAACCCCAGACAGGCAGCCCTCTAGCTCACCTTCCTCAGCTTTAAACAGTAGCAACAATGACTGTGCCAACAGCAGTATGCAGAAGGGAAGAATGTGTTCTGCTCTCTATGCATGAGCTCTAGCACAGAGCCTGCTCTGCCAGTGGGAAAGGACCTCATGCTTTGCTTGCAAAAGCAAGCACAGTGTTTGTGTCACTGCTGGGAGTGGAGTCATTTCTCATAGGCCCAGATAGGGAGCTCTTGGGTTCTGGAAAGCACACATTTTGGTTGCCTTTGTTCCATGGGCTGCCTTTTTTGTGTGTTCTGCACTGCTCTTTCCCTGGGAATAGCACTCCAAGGCTACAGTACCAGGGACCCCATAGCACCTTTATGTCCAGCTAGTGCTATGCCACTGTAGCACTAAGGTTACTGGGTTACTAATGCCAGTGGGGACTTGTGGAATGTGAAGATATGGGAGCCATAATTCCCAGTGCAGGATGCAGTTCTATGACAGCTGTCACAAGGGAGCCCAGCTGCAGCCACTCAGGTCTTGGAGTGAGTGACTCAGTGTGAATTTTCCGTCTGATACAATGCCTTTATGGAGTCTCCAAATCACTACCCATGCTAGGGTCAGGGTTTATGTGGGTAGAGTTTTGGATCCCAAGGTTTGGATTACAGCTGTCTTCCCTGGGGATGTAGATCACTGATGTTCTCCCACTTAGCGTTTTCCTACCACACCGAGTCCCTTGGGGCTAATCTCAGATGATCTGCCATTCATTTCCTTGTTCCCCAGTGCCTCAGGTATTTCCTGTGACTTCTCTGTTGAGTTCTTAGATATTCTATTCAAAATATGATTATTTGTTCATAATTTTGGTTCTTCTTTCTAGAGGGGCATGTGTCTGACATCTCTAGTCAGCCATTATAAACTGGTATCTGTGGACATATTTTATGTAAATTGTGGTAGAAAGGAAGAAAGAGCAAATGAAGAATAATTCATCTATGTTCTCAAAGAGACCAGATATAATTATTGTCATTAACTCACAATACTTTATAAATAAAAAATGCTAAAATCTAAATAGATTAGAGATGGGCCAACGTGGTGTAGTTTGTGGTGCCACCAGAATGTCTACAACTAGAATTAAGGCATCTGGACTACAAATATGTTTCCTTACGCTATACCTACATTGCTTCCTAATACAATGTTTATGCTATTTAACCTTAAATTGTGAGCAATTTGCTCAACGCAATCATACAAAGTCAGAATATCTGGAATTCAACCAGGTAACAACTTCCTCAGCCATTTACTGTTCCTTCCACGAGACAGTGAACGATTATCCAAGAGTTCACAGACCCGATAGGATGCCATTTCATAACTTATAATGCATTTGCTCTAATACTAAGACTGAGGAATGACTGTTATGATAAAATGTAAAAGAACTAATTCTTTGTTGAGTGAAAAGAACAATTCTAAGTAAAAATGTGTTCATTTTTCTCCTCACTTTTTATAAGTTTCAAGACCATGTGAAACAAACAAAAAATTCTTGGGAAAAGCTGAGACAAACAACTCTATTAACACAGCTGTGTGAACTTCCCTGCTAATGGCTCCCTACCCAGCTCCTTCACTCTAAGAGGGTGAAATTCTCATTTAATACAAGAAAGCAATTTGACCTAAGACTTCTTGAATTAAACCTTCAGAATAAAAGGAAGTACAGGCACTATCTGATGAGGCTAAGAAATAATGCAAGCCTCACTTTCAGGTGTAAGTCAATTGATGAAGCAATAAATTCCTGAGAGCTTTTTCCTATTATGGCCTCTGATTGCAGGCAGCATTCTGAGTTGGGGGTGATGACACACCAGAGTTACAAGCATCCTGGAAGGATAGTGGTGCAACCTATTTGGCAGCAAATAGCATCCACCTGGTCCAGTTAATGATGAATTGGCTGAACTCATTTCAGGTTTTCTATGCTTGAGTTTGGCAGGAAAAGTGGTACATTGAAGCCAGTTCCAGGAAAACAGCCAGGACCAGAAGAAGGGAGAAGGTGGTTAATCTGGACTTATATCCTGCAAGCTAAACAATAGTGCTCTACTAACCTGGATTTTTCCATATGAAATCACTTGGATTATAAGGTGCAAATATGTCTTTAATTGTAAGACCACCTTGTGCAGCCTACTGTAATCACTTAGATAGCCATGGAAAACATGCCGAAAAGGAAAAAACAATTTTTTTTTTTTTGGATCGTGAGAATGAGGTAGTGGCAGAAAAGTAACAAGACTGGTTTTCATATCGAGTTTACAAGGATCTATCACATCAATTTATGGCTATGCCTTGTAAATGTTCTAGCAGTCAATAGAGATGGCTGAAAGTTGAGCTAGATTGAAAAATGGAAGAAATTAGTATAAAACATTAAACTGTTTATAAAATACTAGTGACAAAAAAATAAAATTGCCAGATAAAAGATGCCAGGATGCTCAGGTCAATCTGAGTTTCAAATAGAGAATAATTTTAAGTGCAAGTATGTTGTAAATATTGCAATTTTTAGTTTTTTAGCATTTCATGTTTTAGTATTATTCAGTATTTTTTATTATTGCATATTTATTTCAAGTCTGTCCCAAATATTGCATGGAACATGCTTAAGCTAAAAATAATTTTGTCGATATGAAATTCAAATTTAACGTGATATAGTTTATTTTTATTTGCTGAGCCTGGAAACCTTAGGTGGAAAGAAGACATTTGGAATAAGCCAGCAAAGCTTTTAGAACAATACATTTTTCAAGGAGATGAAAAACTCGATCTAGTCTCAATATTGTCTTTAATCATCTGTGTGACCTTGAACATGTTATTTAATCACTCTGAATCTCAGTTTCCTCAGCTATGAGTTAAGTCATTTTAATACTATTAGTTTCAAATTTATGATGTATATATACTCACAAACTGAGGTCTCCTGTTATATGAAAACCGGCAGCCTGGATTATCAAACTAAATGCTACCACCTACCGCTAATTAGCACTTGCCAAGGGACTGTACAAAGCCCTATAATTACATGGTATTGAGAGTTTAACTCTTATATTATACAATAACATAATACTGTAACATTGACGGAATTATCTTCTACTTTACAGATGAGAAAAACAACTTCAAAAGTTAAATAATTTGCTTTAAGAACATGAAGCTACTAAGTGGCATATCCAGGACTTAACCCCCGATTTTTATGACATAAAAGCTTATACTGTGCAAACTATATGTACTAAATTGTTTGCCTAAATTTGATCTGATAACTATTCAGCCTTCTTTGCCTTACATTTATTGTACAGTTAGCCACCTTGGATGAATTTATTTCCATGGGGGGGAAAATGAAGCACTGATTTTAGCCATGTGTATAAACAGAACACACAGATCAACTGCCATTTTCTCAACTTGCCTAGTGAAGTTACATCAGTGTTCTTTCTCCTGGTAGTTTTGTTACTTCAGAATCCTTGCCTCAAAAAAAATTAGCAATCAGTCAACAGCGTGTATGCCAGTTTCAATCATCTGGCAAAGCATCTGTTGAAAGACTATAGATTCACCATCTGCATCAATAGAGATATGGCACATGCTACGGTGCCTACCCATTTGCAATGTGGCTGAGGATGGGAAGTGTGAAGTGCATATTAGGAAACATAATTGATTTAGTTCTATAATAACTCAGTAATGGTAGAAATAAAGCACATGATGCCACATAGCAAAAAAGCAATTTTCTTTCAATCATAAACACTTCTACAAGACAACAGGCAAAATAATAAAATATTCCAAAAGTAGCATGCTATTCTAAATATATTATATGATGTTATTAAAATATCAGCACAGCTTCGATGGTTCTGTAATGTTAATTTTTTTTAAAAATGCAAAACCTCATAAATATATTATGGCCCTTTCTGGAATGGGAAGAAGAGAAGCAGGCATATAGAAAATGTCATGAGAAATAAAATCACAACATTTGAGTGGAATCTAGTCAAATTCTGCCACAGGCAACTGGTGAGGCAGGGAATGAGGATGTGTTTCCAATAGGAGGAAGATGAATGAGAATGCTGCTGCTTGCTGAGAGAGGAAAAGGGAGATTTGAATCCATTCCCTGCTACTATGTGGTGCTAGGAGCCAAAGGAGAGAATTGACAAGCTGACCCCTGCTATTCAGCGTGACACCCCATGAAGGAAGTTTAACCCCCGGGTAAGGATTTCTAAAGTGGCCAAAGTAAAGGGAAACAAGTGGCTTTTCTGGGTCTATAATGTTAAACATTATGAGGATTGATCACACTCTAAGAATCCCAGACTGACTTCTCAGGAGTATGGCTTTCTCTGAAGTAAACAGTAGAAAGAGTCAACAATAGCAGAAACAGACAAAAGCTGTGGGCAGCACCGGGTACTTGAATCCCAGCCTGACTGGGAACGGGTGAGTGTCAATGGGAAACTAAGAGAACATGTGCAACATGAGGGATGGCAGCAGTTTGAAGGGCTTCTTGGGAATCTCTCTTCTCACTGAACCCCTGATCCTGTAATGGGTGGAAGTAGAACAATGACAAACCACTCGTCTGATGCCTAGCTACAGATCACTAGAGGATTATCTGGAACTTTGACTATCAGCAGGCTGCTGAGGTCTAGACAAGAAACTACTCATGGGCACCATTAAATGAGTCATTTTATTAAATAAAACAAAGCCCATGTAAAAATTAAGGACATGTGTTATTTGTGTTAGCTCCAGAGACCTAAAGTTATAATGCATTTTGATAGGAAAGTAATATTTTGCAATCTAAGATAACTGTTTAACCTCTTTTGTGTGATTCAGCAGTGGATAAAATGATACTACACAAACTAAACAAACAAACAAAAAATAGTAATAACAACAAACAACTGTAACCACTGCAGAATTTCAGTTTAGTGCCTGAAGAAGATTTATACTTCCAGAATTAGACTATTCTCTTTCTTAAGTTATAAATGACACACAGACTGGGCCTAATTTATATTTACATATGCTTAGGCTTAATAATTAATGGCTTTCTTTATTTGGGTTCCATTTAAAAGTTAGCATACCATATGTTGCTATTTTTTATTTTTTCATAATTACCTCTAAAAATTATTGAACAGTAGTTTCAAAGAACAGAAACTGCTTTAGTCCTTGTGTATAAGAACATACTAAAGAAGATTAAGTGTCTCACAAAATTATAGTGAGAAATGAAGAAATAAACTCTAGACCGAACTTCTAGAAAGAACATTTGCAACCTGGGAGTCACATGGTGAATCTGGAAACTTGCAACAGCTGACAAGTCCATAATCTGCACCAGCAAATGAATGCCCTTTATCTTGCCTCTCTCTTCACCCGATTCAGTTCCTATCCACGTCTTAGGAGAATGCCTTTGATTGGCTGCACCCACCATCAAAAACCTAAGCAGCAAGGAAATCTGGGAAATGTATTATTTGCCTTTCTGATTTCTGGTTGAAAGTTAGTGGGAATACATGCTAAGCAAAGTAATTCACGATATCTGCTTCAAATACTCAATACTTTCACAAATACAAGATACTTTTATGCCTGGTGAGTTAATAAAGGGCAAATCACAACGATGTGCTGATTTTATCTAAAATAGTTTGTCCGAAATACAAGGGTGTCATGGATTAAAATTGCTTTCTTTAGATAATAAAAGTACATAGATCTCTCCTAAGAACCTCACTGACAACCGAATAATCAACTTCTGTGATCAATTTTTAAAACTTGCTGGAAATAATATAAAAATATATAATGCATATTAATTTACCTATATCTACAGAAAGAGAAAGAAAACTAAATCATTTGATAATGTCCATAGATAGACAGTTGATTAGCTAATTCTGCCATTAAAGTAGACAAGTTCTTAAAGTTGAGTACTTGAAGACTAATTCTGAAGTTTGATCTTTCCCATTATTTTTCTTTCTAACTTTAAAATAATTAACAAACAAAGATTGTATCTATTCAAGGTATTCAAGGTGTACAATGTGATGACTTGATATACGTGTAGATTGTGTACTGCTTATCACAGTCAAATTAATTAACACATCCATCACCACCCATAGTTTGTGTATGTGTGGTAAAAACAAAAACCTACTCATCAAATTTTTAATTTGCAATACAGTTTATTGACTATCATCACCATGCTGTACATTAGATTTCCAGAACTTATTCATCTTATAACAGAAAGTTTTTACTCTTTAACCAACTTTAAAGAAACATAGGAAAACATTTCCAATAGACTTTTTTCTTTTTGAGACAAAGTTTTGCTCTTGTTGCCTAGGCTGGAGTGCAGTGGTGCAACCTCAGCTCACTGCAACCTCTGCCTCCTGGGTTCAAGCAATTCTCCTGCCTCAGCCTGCCAAGTAGCTGGGATTACAGGTGCACACCACCACGCCTGGCTGACTTTTTGTACTTTTAGTAGAGATGGGGTTTCACCAGGTTGGCCAGGCTGGTGTTGAACTCCTGACCTGAAGTGATCCACCCACCTTGGCCTCCCAAAAAGTTGGGATTACAGGCATGAGCCACCGTGCCCAGTCTTGTAATAGAGTTGGAAGTGTTTTTTCAAATAAGATTGCTCCTGAATGCCTAGGTGGGGAATAAAAGAATCCTCCATATCACATTCATTAAATATAGTTGTTGGTTGTTCTCAACTCGAAATCTGTTTGTCTAGAATTTGGCACATACGTCACAAAGTGATTGAAGTGTTTTACATAGGTTTTGATAAATATTTTACCAAACTCTTGTGCCAGTATACCTCAATGTACACATAACTAAATTCTGCTCATGTTTATCCTATTTAGGTTTATTTTCAGAATTCCCTTAGTAACACCAAAAACTTCTCTTATTTATTGTATTATTCTTATGACTTTTATCTTTAACAAATTGTTTTATGAAGCTCCTAAAATTAAATATCATAGACTATTGGTCTTCATAGATTTAAGATATGTTATTTTGCCACATAGTACTGTGAAATTTAGCTAAGGCTCAAATGTAACACGAGAGTTACTCTTAAAAATGGTTTAGCATTAGCCAGACAGAAACGTGGGAAAATTATATCTAAATCTATGGTAGTGCTATAGACCGTGGTGTGCTTGGACTCTCAGAAGCTCATTATGTGTGACTATATGCTACCTGCTAGAATGTGGCGGATCACATTAGAAAGGCAAACAAAGGACAAATCTCGAAGGTTTGGAATCGTCCTGCTTAGCACTTTGAACATTATCCTGGAAACAATGGGAAATATTGAAAACTCTTGGACAGAGAAGTAACATGATCATCCGGGATAAACTCACTAGTTTTGTTCTTTTTAAATATCAATGTTTTGGCAGTAATCATGTGATTTCAGAAGTGTCATAGGGAAAACAAGAATAGCAGCTATTCAAGTGCATTGAAAGTGATAAAGACTAAATCTAGGACTGTGATATGAAGATTTCATTAAAAATTCAGTAGATATGCAGAAAATAAAAGTGACCAAAATTACAAATAATTTTGAATTAGTATAAGTTTACAATGTGTCTCGAATTTATAATTTGATTGAATAGAAGGTGGACTAATAATTTCGAGGTATCAGATGTAGTAGTCAGATCATTTTTCTAACAGATTAGTCTCTCTCTCTCTGTTTCTCTCTCTCTCTTAAAACAATCTTTGCTACTAATAATTACTGAACTTTTAAAAAGTGGCAGAGAGTGACCAGACTACAGTTATTGTTCTCTGTATAAGTCAGGCATCAGCTGGGCTCACACTGCATAAAAAAAAAAAAAAATGAGGTAAATTTGATTTGAACTCTTTATCCATACTCTACATAAAGTTTATTTTCATATTCTATATTTTTTTGATTTCTGAGAGTTCTGATATTCCCATGGTCATCTTTGGTTCAAGTTTATTGCCTTTGCTGAATTACTTTTTTCCTCTATATATTGTGCTTCTAACATCAAATGTATATCAACTCTATTCTGGGGAGAAAAAATACATATATATGTATGTATATGCATACAGATATACATACATATATACAAATACACCCACAAATACTTTTTTTCACTCAGAGGAACTGTGTGTATAGAGACCATTACTAAATTTTAGTGCTCATACTTGATTTGTGTCACAAAAATGTCAACAATTCAATATTCAACATCTAATGTATTTAAGGTCTTTCAGATGCTCAGCCATGTTGTTCATTTACTTATTCTCTCTTCTTTTCTTCTACTTTTGGTCTTTCTCTTTTAGGAATAGAAGCCCTCAAATTGATCCTGTTTTCTTATGGTAAGTCAATTCTCTGTATCCTATACTTTAAAACCCATTGCTTAATCTCCTTTGGCACATCCCAAAACAGAAAAACTTATAAATATGACAGTCTTCAGGATGTTGATTTTTCATCCAAGGGCTAAATTTCTTTCTGCTTTTTTTCTATGACTGGAAATCCATATGTGTTTGGAAAGGGGAATCCCTGCTTCACCTTTTGGTTATTTTTCACAAAACAAAATACACATGTGGAAATTTGAGTGTATGCTACTAGTCAAGTGCTTTTTAAAAAACTTAGCTTTATAATAAGCTTAAGAGCAAAGAAGATAAAGAAATTACTCTTTTCCCAAAAATAGAGATGGGGTCTTGCTCTGTAACCCAAGCTGAAGTGTAATGACATGACTATAGCTCATTACAGTCTCCATCTGGGCTTAAGGAATCCACCTACTTCAGCCTTCAGAGTAGCTGGGACTACAGGTCTGTGCTACCACACCTGGCTTAGAGATGACTTTAAATTTAAACAATTTTAAACTAAGATGGAAATGCCACAAGGACAGGCAACTGGTTTTAGCTTTATTCACTGCTTTAGCCCCAGAATCCAGAATTTTAATGGCATGTGACATATGTTTAATGTATATTCAGATGATGGAATATATCATATTTAACAGCAAAGTAACAGCTATTACAGCTGATCTCTCCTCTTACAGTTATCTTACAGCCATGTAAAAAGAGAGAAAGAGGCTTTCCATCATATATGTATGTATCTTACTGTGCTGTAGGACTTTTTTTTTTTTTTTAACATTTTCTGTATAGTAAGTGCTTCTTAATTGAAATAGAATCTTCTGTCTCTCCTGTAGTCATCTGAATATTCAACATGTTCTCTTAGCCACCTAAGAAATAAACCACTTAATTAGCATGCCTGCAACACTCTCTTCTTTAGTCGGCTGTCATTCTCTGTTGCTCACATGCCACCAGCTCTAACACTTTTCTAGCCCATTTAAAGAGCATCAGTAAGTTTTCAAGTAAGTCCACAGTGCATGCATTTTTGTGGCCAAGGGAATTTTAGATCACTACATTGCCTCAAGCAGAAGGATGGTATAAATGAAACATTTGCCTGAAAAGAATGTTCCAGCAGAGAATCAGCAAGCTTTGCTGGCTCATGACACAGGCTTTCATCTATAGAATTTCTGGTCAACTCTCAAGATTAATGATCCAAATTTTAGGCTTTGTAGTAATTGCCTAGGGCTGTCATAGCAAATTACCACAAACTTGGTGGCTTAAAGAAACAGAAATGCATTCTCCCACAGTTCTGGAGGCCAGAAGTCTAAAATCAAGGTGGCAGTAGGGCTGTGCTCCTTCCAATCATTTGGAATAATCGTGTCCTTGCTGCTTCCTTCTGGTGGCTCCAGGCATGCTTTAGCTTGTAGCCATATCATTTTAATCTCCACCTCTGTGGTCATGTTGCTTCTCCCTTTTCTCCACGTGTCTTTTCTCTGTCTCTTATAAGGACACATGTCATTGGATTCAGGCTAACCCAGATATCTAGCATGCTTTTCTCACCTCAAAATTTTTACCTGAATTACATTTGTAAAGACCAGTTAATCACGCCTCCTGAAGTATAAACTTCACGATCCTAGCTTATATAACATTCAAACCTAGTTCAAAGGATTTACCAGGGCATCTCCATCTGAACAAACTTGGACATCTAATTTTCTGTTGCTAGTTTCATGAGTCTCTTGAAAGTTCTGCTTGACTTTTCAGCCCCTTGGGCCTGTTTTTTAATTGGCAAATACTTTTGAAAGAGAAGGAGCCAGAAACACCCAGCTAACCCTTCCAGGCTTCTTGTCTCTGTCTCTTCTGGATCTCAGCCCTGTCGTTCCTGACTGCTTTGATGTGTCTCTGATGCTTTTAGAAATGTGTGTGTGTGTGTGTGTGTGTGTGTGTGTGTGTGTGTGTGTGTGTGTGTATCTCCTGCTTCTTCAGAAATGTTGGTCTAAGTACTTAGTCCACAATTGCCTAAAATCAAACATTCACATGCTAATTCATAAATTATAATAAAAACTATTAAGACAGCATATAAAATAACATATTTATAGATATATTTTATCTACAAACATTACAGAATACACGTGTACAGAATAATAAAACACCAGTTTTAAGCTATTATTTTTGTAAAACTGTATGTAAATGATTAGCTGTAGCAATAAGTAAATCATCATATAAATAATTATAACCACATTACCTATAAAAATAGATGAGGATATTTACATTTATAAGGACATAAATCATGAAGAAACATTCAGGTTGCAAATTAGGAACTGTCAGCTGAATCATGCTTTAATTTTGTTTGTCCTAAAACGAGCACAGATTTCAAGTTTTATTATCTGCTAAAACTCTCAAGTATATTTCCTAGGTCTACAGAGTGGACAGCCTATTTCTCAGTCAGCATTGCTTTTACTAGTTAGTCAACTTACTTAAATCTATTTTAAATTGAGAGAAAAATGCACATCAAATGAAAGGAAACACGTAAAAGCTTGTTTCTTCAAAATGATTTTTAAAAACCTGTAAGCATTTTATCATCCATTCAAACGGTTGGGCAAATGTGGAAAAGAACATGCCCCTCATTGTAGTGTTATTTCATTTGAACTTAGAGATGCTCAACCTGATGTTCTTACTTTTTCTCCAAAAGCATCTCAAAAGAGACAATCCTTTTTGGCTTCACAACAAAAGATGTATTTACCATATTTACCATTTTGGTAAATATGAGCGACCATCTTCAAAGCCAACTTTGGAATGTTCTGAAAAGTCTCTGACTCTTGACAGATGAGACTAAATAACACCAAAATTTCCTTAGAATGTACAATTTTGTGATATAATTTTTAATAATCATATATAAGCCTTAAAGGAACAAGGATTAGCAACAAAAAGAAATATATTAGCTATTCTTTGGGTGTTGTTTGTGGTTATTCAAAAAAGTCATTTAAATATGATATGTCTGACATTTGGAAATAGTAATAACTGGAAATCATTGAGCTATTAATATGTCAAGACAAAGAATTTATCACTGAGCATGCATTGTCTTATTTAATCTTCACACCATTATTAGCAGGTAGAAATATAATATTCATACATGTATAAAAACCTTTATACATATAAGCTTGTATTTGTGTGTGTTGTAGAAAAAGACAGAAAGCCTGAAAATATAAATAATTTGGACCATGTTTGTTTTATTATTGTATAAATTCATTAGTTCTGGGAAAGGCAAGGAAAAATTACCAATTACAAATATTCTTGACTCCTACAATGTAGCTAACCTAAAAAATCAGAAAATTTTCCCAGTGTTCCCAACTGTGAAGTTATCAAGCATAAAATCAAATGAAGATATGTCTGGCACAGAAATCAAGTCACGTAATTGCTATATAGCACGCCTTTTATTCAATTATTTCAAGGTTGTAGGTACTTAATGTATACATTTGTGGCTGCGGATCATTTCTTATAAAGAAAACCTTTAAAATCTACTTAAAACAATAATGGACTATAGTATGCTATGAAGTTTAATTTAGTTTCAAACCACCACTATGCATATACAAGTGTAGATTAAATTCCTATTTCAGGAAATAAATAGGAATTTAATTTAATTTAATTTGATTCCTATTTCAGTAAAGAAATGAGTTCAACAATTAGAGTGTTTAAGCTGGTGTCATAATCCAACCTAATCCCAGAAGTACCAGATATCTCCTATATGTGATCTGTTTACTTCATGGGCTTTCTGATTACTTATGCTATCTATATTTTGAATTTAAACCTATCCTATTTTATTCTAATTAAGACCTCCACATCATGACTGTGAAATCAAAAATTCCCCTAACTCACCCCTCTGTTCTTGCTTCAAGAATTCTAACAGATTCTGATGTCATCATGACACTAATTCATATCTTATAGCTCTTTTTAAGCAGGAAATTGTTGCTATTATGTCTTCTAGAATATGTATGCCAGAAATTTTAGGGTCGAAAATGCTTTTCCAGAAAGGTAGAGAGCAAACTGGTGACATAATAAGTGATTTGTCCTGAACCAAGTCTTATACAAAAAATGCACCTCAAGCAAAAAAACTAAATTGAAATGTGTCATCATGCAGAGAAAATATAACAATATTAGGCCGAAATGTTTCAGAAGCAATAGATACCATTTCAAATGTTAATCTTATATTTCAGAAAAATATCTCTCCAATAGACATTAAAAATTATCTTCAATAATATCCAAAGGGAGTGTGTTGCCATGGCAAATGATATAGATAGTTGTCACTCCTCTCAACTCCCATGCCATATTCCCCAGAAATGTTTTGTTTACAGCCAAAATCAAGCTGAAATGAACAAGTAGGATAACCTCTTTGGCGTCAAGGGGAAGAATTTCTGAGAAAGATTTCTGAAAAGAAGTATAAGTTAAGAAAAAAATCATTCCCATATTGCTTCGGAGCAGTGTTTCTCAACTTCGGCATTATTTGGTCCAGATAGTGCTCTGTTGTGGTGGCCTATCCTGTTTATTGTAGGATGTTTGGTAGCATTCCCCGCCTTTACCCACCAGAAGCTAGTAACTAACACTCCCCGATTCCCATTTGTGACAACCAAAATTATCTCTAAACATTGCCAAATTTCTCCTAGTTGAGAACTACTGTCTTAGAGGAAAGGGATTATTATCTGATTTTTATAAAAAAGAGCAACAGATCTAGGTCTATTACTGATGACTGACTGATGAAATAGAACTAAGGAATCCAACTCTTTACAAGTCCCCCTTGCCTTTTTTTCTTATCTACTCATATCCCCATCCCATTTCCTATATATCTGATGTAGCCATTAGCTTGTGGATTTTATGAAACTGACCTTTTATTATTAATATAGGGATTTTAAATACAAATCTTTATATGGACATGCACCGTAAACACTCTTTTCAAACTTTGGCTGCTGTATTTCTTTTTGTAGTCTTCTCTGATTTTTCCTTTGGCAATATGTCTAGTAATGCTTTGATGGAGCTTTCTATAGAAGAGATTTTTAAAAATAATAATCATAATAAATGCTAGAAAAAAGTAGAATTATTACAAAACCACATATTGGCCATGGAAATTCTGAGCAAGATTAAAACACTCCCACCGGGACATTTTACAAAGAGTCATAGCGCAGCAGATACAAATTAAGAAATACTGGTAGTTTTTATATCAAAAAAGCAATACTTTAATTGTTACTACAATTCTAATTATTTTGAAGAGATGTAATTTTGTTTATGTGCTTCCTGAATAGGAAAGAAAAGTTTCTGAGAAATCTAATTAGGCAGATTTGTCCAGTGCTAATGTGACAATAGCTTGAATACCCAGGGAAGCACCATTCTTCTCAAGCCAATAGAGTTGCACTAAAAGAGTAATTTACAAAAATATCATTAACAATAAAATTGAAAATTCCAATTTAAAAATGCCCAACATAGAATCATGATTAATTTAGTAATAAAAGAAAACAAAAACTCTATACTATTACCAGTAACATAATTTGATTGCAAGATATTATCAAAATGTGCTATGATATTTTAACCAATTGTTGAACTAACAGGTTGACTCTCACATGTATTTGAAAAAAAAAAAAATGAAATGTAACCTGGTCATATTGTCCCTAGAAACTCAGATTTTATAGGTCATAAACTGGTTTTCCAATATGTTGCAGAACAAACTAACAAAATTGCAAAATTGGACCCTGTAGACACTTGCAAACAGCCAAACCATTTTTTCAAGAAGATATATCTCCCTCTTGCTGACTGAGAATGAAATTTGGAACTGACCTAACCTCTGAAGGCTCCCCTAGGTACTTGAGAATTAGATCCAGGATTGTTCACAGTTAGAAGCATTCCCAAAGAGTTAAGACACTAGCAGTTCACCTCAATGTACTATTTGAATTTTCTGCCTCAGTTGTGTATGGAGGCAGAGTGTCTTTAATCCATTTTTATTTACTTGATCAATAATATAAAACTTCCACTTATTCAGAAATATTTTGAGACATGGAAGATGCTTTTTTTAATATATAATTTTGCTTCAAAATATGCTTTTTTTTCCCTTGATATGCATGTGTTTCCCAGCAAATGGCATTACATACCACTTCACAGTGCAATCTAAGCTACTAGATTCAATCATTTAACTCCCTCCCATTTATCTTTTAATATATAAATAATTCACTATCACATTCTTTTTTTAGAAGAAAAGGCACAATTTATATAAAAGATTCACTCTTTTATATAAGTTTCATATATTACTGCCTCATTCACAGAGTAAACCCTATTGTAAACTATGGACTTTGACTAATAATAATGTCTCCATATTGGCTTATCAACAGTAACAAAGGCATTATACAAATGCAAAATGTTAATAATAGGGAAAACTAGGAAGGGGAGGGATATATAGAAATTCTCTGTACTTCCTGTCAATTTTTCTGTATAGTTAAAATCTCCTCAAAAGATAAAGTCTGCTAATTTAAAAACATATTTTTTTTAATTATGAAGAAAAAAAGATGGGGAAATGTATCCTAAAGATCCAAAACAAAAGCATAAAGCTGAAAAAGGATTAATAGAAGATACATAAGACATTTTTGGAAAACAAGTACAAGGTGTAAAATCTAAGGAGAAGATTAGAGAATTTTAAAGAAACCTTAGGATTACATTTAAAAGATCTTATTAAGGTAAATTAAAAAATTAATATACAATGATACAAATTTAAAAGCTGATTTAGAGAAAAACTGAATCATAAAAATAACATATCAGGAGATTTCAAAAGAAAAATAAAACATGAAAATGAGAGAAAGGTTCTTTGGATTTGAGCTAACATTGAGTAATAATGACAAGATTATCAATCTATATTAAACAACATGAAATAAACAAATATATAGAAGTATGTTTTCAGATATTGGTGAACAGGCAGCATGAGATTGTTTCTCATGAGAAAAAGGAAAAAAAGCAAATTATACCTATAATTGCTTTCAATGTCCTACCAGGAGATAGTTTCCAAGCCATAGCACAGAGAGGGAGATTCCAAAAGGAGTCTAGCAGCCTTGCTCAGCAACTGATAGAACATATCTTCAGAAAACCAGTAAGCATATAGAATACCTGAACAATACTATTAGCAACTTTGACTTAATTTACTTATAAAGAACAATCCATAAAACAGCAAATTAGTTTTAGGTATACATATAGAATAGTGAGGAAAAAATGGCAGATAGGAGGCAGGACTAAATTGCAGCTCCCACTTGGACAAATAGAGCAGCATGTGGAAACTCACATCATGAACTTTTACTCCAAGAACTGCTGCAGGAACATAACAGGAAAGCTGAGAGAATCCACAGAACCTTTGAAGGAAGCAGATTGCTCCTGCAGTACCCGGGAGCCAGGCAAAAAATTGAGTACCTGAACTGTGAAAGCGGGAAAAGGTGATCGTTTTCCCCTGAATACATACCCTCACTGGGGAAACTGAAGGTCCAGATCACAGGAGGATTTGACCTGACCTAGAGCTGAAATAATTTAGAGAGGTCAGTGAAATACAGGAGTAGAGGAAGCTCTCTCGGTCCCCAGGGAAGCCATTTCTGATTTATCTCACAGGGGTCCTTGGGGAGGGCTGCCAAAGAAACTGGAAAAAGATCTCAGGGGGAAGGGAACCTCTAGCTAAACTTTGTAACAATTCCACTGAACATGAGGTTTTCTGGACAGAACTCAGGGGAGGGGATAAATCCAGAGTGCGGAAGTGGGCAGGCAGGGAGGGACAAAACCTGAAAGCCCTGCTTGCTTTCTAAGCTGGGAGGCTTGTAGCCTGGGGCAGGTTCTCAGTCCTGCTCGCCCACTGCCTGGAAACAAACTCAGTGCCGTTGGAGGAAGCATGGTGGGAGTTAGACTGCCCTTTTGGGTTGCATGGGAGCTGGGTGAGGCCTGTATCTGCTGGCTTTCCCCACTTCCCTGGAGACCTGCATGATACAGCAAAGGAAGCCAAAGTCCTTCTGGGAACATAACTCCATTGACCTAGAAACCACACTCCATCCCTCGCAGCAGTCACAGCAAGCCCCACCAAAGGAAATTCTGAGCTCAGACATGCCTAATCCTGCCTCGACCTGATGGTCTTACTCTACCAACTCTGGTAGCTGAAGATAAAGGTCACATTCCTTTGGGAGTTCTAAGGCACTGCTCACCACCTGATCCTTCATATACTTCCACAGCTGATACTCTCTTGAAAGTGCCACCTCCTGGCAGGAGGCCAAAGAACAAAAAAACGAGTGCAATAAACAACAATAGTACAACTGGGAACCCTCACAGAGTCCATTTCACTCCCTTGCCATCTCCACAACAGGTGCTACTATCCATGACTGAGAGACCTGAGGATGGTTCACATCTCAGGACTCTGTGCAGACAACACCTAGTAGCAACACCTAGGTCCAGAAGAGATCAATAGCAATTAGTACAGTTTAGTTCTTAGAAAGCCACACCCCTAGGGAAAGAGAGAGAGTACTACATCAAGGGAGCACCCCATAAAACAAAAATCTGAACAGTAGCTTTTGAGTCCAAGATTTGCCCTCCAACATAGCATACCCAATGAGAAGGAACCAGAAAAACAGTTCTGGCAATATGACAAAACAAGGTTATTTAACAACCTCAAAAAATCACACTAGCTCACCAACAATAAACCAAGAAGAAACCCATGATTTGAAAAGAAAAAAAATTAGAAGGTTGATTATTAAGCTAATCAAGGAGGCACCAGAGAAGGGTAAACTCCAATGTAATGAAATCCAAAAAATGTTAGAAGATATGAGGGGGAAAATATTCAATGAAATAGATAGCATAAATAAAACACAGTTACAACTTCTGAAAATCAAGGACACACTTATATAAATGTAAAATGCACTGGAAAGTCTCAGCAATAGAATCGAACAAGCAGAAGAAGGAACTTCAGAGCTCAAAACAAGGTTTTCAAAATAATTCAAACTAACAAAGACAAAGAAAAAAGGATTTAAAAAATGAACAAAGCCTCCAGGAAGTTTGGGATAATCTTAAATGACCAAACCTAAGAATATTTGGTGCTCTTGAGGAAGAAGAGAAATCTACAAGTTTGGAAAACATATTTGAGGGAATAATTGAGGAAAATTTCCCCAGCCTTGCTAGAGACATAGACATCCAACTGCAAGAAGCTCAAAGAACACCTGGGAAATTCATCGCAAAAAGATCATTGCCTAGGCACATAGTCATTTGGTTATCTAAAGTAAAGACAAGGGAAAGAATACTAAGAGCCATGATGCAAAAGCATGAGTTAACCTATAAAGGAAACTCTATCAGATTAACAGCAAATTTCTCAGCAAAAACTATACAAGCTAGAAGGGATTGGGGCTCTGTCTTCAACCTCCTTAAACAAAACAATTATCAGCTAAGAATTTTGTGTCCACTGAAACTAAGCTTCATAAATGAAGGAAAGATACAGTCTTTTTCAGACAAATGCTGTGAGAATTCACCACTACCAAGCCAGCACTACAAGAACTGCTAATAGGAGTTCTAAATCTTGAAACAAATCCTGGAGACACAACAAAACTAAAACCTCTTTAAAGCATGAATTTCACAGTACTCAGAAAACAAAAATAAGCAAAAGAAAAAAAAATCTACTCAGCAACAAATGGCTTGAGGCATGGAATGCTCCCTCACATCTCAGTACTAACATTGAATGTAAATGGCCTAAATGCTCCACTTAAGAAATATAGAATTGCAGAATGAATAAGGATTCACCAATCTTATATCTGCTGCCTTCAGGAGACTTACCTATTACATAAGGACTCACATAAACCTAAGGTAAAAGGGTGGAAAAAGACATTCCATGCAAATGGACACCAACAGTGAGCAGGAGTAGCTATTCTTATATGAGACAAAACAAACTTTAAAGCAACAGCAGTTGAAAAGGACAAAGAAGAACATTATATAATAATAAAAGTCCTGTCCAATAGGAAAGTATTATAATCCTAAATATATAAGCACCTAACACTGGAGCCCCCAGATTTATAAAACCATTACTACTAGACCTAAGAAATGAGATACACAGCAACACAATAATAGTGGGGGAATTCAATAGTCCACTGACAGCACTAGACAGGTCATCAAGACAGAAAGTCAATAAAGAAACAATGGATTTAAACCACACTCTGGAACAAATTGAATTAACAGATATTTACAGAATATCCTACCCAACAACCACAAAATATACATTGTATTCATCAGGGCATGGAACATTCTCCAAGATAGCACATATAATAGATCACAAAACAAATCTCAATAAATTTAAGAAAGCTGAAATTATGTCAATTACTCTCTCTCACCACAGTGGAATAAAATTGAAAATCAACCTCAAAAACAACCCTGAAAACCATGCAAATATGTGAAAATTAAATAACCTGCTCATGGATGATCATTGAGTCAAGAATTAAATCAACAAGGAAATTTAAAAATCCTGTGAACTGAATGATAATAGTGACACAACCTGTCAAAACTTCTGAGATACAGCAAAGGCAGTGCTAAAAGGAAAGTTCATAGACTTAAATGCCCACATCAAAAATCTGAAAGAGCACAAATAGACAATCTAATGTCACATCTCAAAGAACTACAAAAACAAGAACAAACCATACCCAAATCCAACAGAAGAAAAGAAATAACCAAGATGAGAGCAGAACTAAATGAAATTGAAACAACAGAAAACAGTACAAAGTATATTGAAACAAAAAGCTGTCCTTTGAAAAGATGAATAAAATTGATAGGCAACTAGAGAGATTAATCAGGAAAAAAGAGGGATGATCCAAACACGCTCAATAAGAAATAGAACGTGAGATATTACAACTGACACCACAGAAACACAAAAGATCATTCAAGGCCACCATGAACACCTTTATGCACCTAAACTAGAAAACCTAGAGGAGATGGTAAATCCCTAGAAATATACAACCATCCTAGCTCAAACTAGGAAGAATTAGAAACCTGAACAAATAGCAAGTAGCAAGACTGAAATGGTAATTTTAAAAATGCCAACAAAACAGTCCAAAACGAGATGATTAATAGCTGAATTCCATCAGACATTCAAAGAAGAATTGGTACTAATCCTGTTGGATTCCACAATATAGAGAAATAGGGAATTCTCCGTGAATCATTCTATGAAGTCAGTATCACCCTAATACCAAAACCAGAAAAGGACATAACAAAAAAGAAAACTATAAACCAATATCCCTGATGAATATAGATGCAAAAATCCTTAACAAAATACTAGCTAACTGAATCCAACAGCATATCAAAGAGATAATCCACCATGACCAAGTGGGTTTCATGCTAGGGATGCAGGGATGGTTTAATGTATGCAAGTCAATAAATGTGACACACCACATAAACAGAATTAAAAACAAAAATGACATGATAATTTCAATAGATGCAGAAAAATTATTTAACAAAATCTGGCATTCCTTTGTGATTAAACCCTCAGCAAAGTCGGCATACAAGAGACAGGCCTTAATGTAATAAAAGCCATCTATGACAACCCACAGCCAGCATAATACTGAAAAGGCAGCAGTTGAAAGCATTCCCTCTGAGAACTGGAAAAATACAAGGATGCCCACTCTCAACACCTCTATTCAACATAGTCCTGGAATTCCCAGCCAGAGAAACCAGACAAGAGAAAGAAATGGAAGGCATCCAAATTGATAAAGAGGAAGTCAAACTGTTGCTGTTCGCTGATGATGTGATCGTATACCTAGAAAACCCTAAAGGCTCCTCCGAAAAGCTACTAGAACTGATAAATGAATTCATCAAAGTTTCAGAATACAAAATTAATGTATACAAATCAGTAGCTCTGCTACACACCAACAGCGACCAAGCTGCGAATCAAATCATGAACTCTATCCCTTTTATGACAGCTGCAAAATAAATAAATAAGTAAAATATTTAGGAATATACCTAACCACAAGGTAGAAGATCTATACAGGGAAAACTACAAGACACTGCTTAAAGAAATCATAGAAGACACAAACAAATGAAAACACATTCCATGTTCATGGATGGGTAGAATCAATATTGTGAAAATGACCAAACTGCCAAAAGCAATCTACAATTGCAATGCAATTCCCATCAAAATACCATGGTCATTCTTCACAGAACTAGAAAAGACTATCCCAAAATTCATATGGAATCAAAAAAGAGCTTGATTAGCCAAAGCATGACTAAGCAAAAAGAACAAATCTAGAGGCATCATATTACCAGATTTCAAACAAATTAAAAAGAAAAAAAACAAACAATCCTATTTAAAAAATGGGATAAAGGCACGCCTAAACAATTCTCAAAAGAGGATATACAAATGGCCAATAAACATATGGAAAAAAAAAAACAAAAAACGCTCAACATCACTAATGATCAGGGAAATGCAAATCCAAACCACAATGTGACACCACCTTACTCCTGCAAGAATGGCCATAATCAAAAAATCAAAAAATAAATGTGATGGGGTTGCAGTGAAAAGGGAACACTTTTACGCTGTTGGTGGAAATGTAAACTAGAACGACTATGGAATACAGTGTGGATATTCCTTAAAGAACTGAAAGTACAACTATCATTTGATCCAGCAGTCCCACCACTGCATATCTACTCAGAGGAAAAGAAGTCATTATACTAAGAAGATAGTTGCACACACATGTTTATAGCAGCACAATTTGCAACTGCAAAAATATGGAACCAGCCCAAATGTCCATCAATCAATGGGTGGATAAAGAAACTGTACATACCATGGAATACTACTCAGCCATGAAAAGGAACAAAATAATGGCATTTGCAGCAACCTGGATGGAATTGGAGACAGTATGTTTAGCTGACTTTAACTTCTCAACGTTATTTTTGACACAGAAATAGATGTTGATGGATGTGGCTGCAGTTTGCTCATTCTCATTGCATTTTACTATCTGGATATACCACAATTTATCTATTCTATTTTTAATGGGATTTTGAATGTTTTCCTCCATTTTAGTCTCTTAGGAACCATCATTCTGCATGACTCTTGCTATATATATAAATACTTTGCCAGGAAAAAAATGAAACGTTTGGGTTTCACAAAATGAGTTGGAAAATTATAGTCCTCTTTCACCTTTCATCTGTTATCTGCAGGTGCTTGGGTAATACTGGTATTGTTTCTCCTCAAATGTTTTATAGAAGTCATGGATAAAGCCATCTGGTCCTAGAAATTCTTTTCATAAGAAGCCTTTAAATTATGAATTTAGTTTATGTGATGCTTCTTGCATTTTTTTTACTAAGGTATAACATACATACATAAAAGAACAGATTTCCTATGTATGCTAGGATGAAACTAGTAGGGACATGAAAGGAATTTGAGTTTTATTCTAAATATGCTAGGTAATATAGCCTTGAACAAGTCCAATAATCTCTCTGAGTTTTCATTTTTACCACTGAAGTACTTACCTGCCTTACTAGGCTGTGGTGGGTTTATGAATGTAATGATCACAGTACCTACTAAATGGTAGTTATTATTTATTTCCTCTGTCTTAGTTGTAGATGACAATTGGTGAATATCATGCTTGTTTGAAATACAAATAATTTCTTCTGAAGTTACAATTAATATGATTACTTAATCTTTTACATATTTTAGCATTCTATATTTTTAGCACCACTAATAGTGCTTGACATTTTGCATTACTTCTTTTCACCTTCCCCATAAACAAAGTAAACAAACACTTTCACAAAGATAGACTTTTATTTTGTGCTCTTGAAGAAATAATTTCTTAAATGGAGTAAAAACAAGTTGAACAAAAACTGTGGAATTTCTAAGAAAAAACATTTCCATATTAAATACTCTCATACATTTCTAAAAATTTCATGACCTATTGAAAGAGAGAAATTCTTGGTGATTGGTGAAAATGAGTACAAGGAGGACTAGAAGAGGCATCTGTAGTAAGAGTGTGTATATATGGAGTGAGGTAGTTTTAGAGTTGAGACCTTAGATAAGTAAATTTGCAAAATACACACACACACACACACACACACACACACACACACACATTTAGAAGAAGCTGGAGTAAATGGTATGATCACAGAAATCAACAGCAAGAGACATTTTTGCTGTGCAGCAACTTCATGATATGAAGCCCAAGATTAGCTTTAATATAAAAAATAAAATTGGTTATTGCTGTGAGGTTTGAAAGGCAAGTAGCAGAAGTAGCAATTTGACACAGAAACAGTTTAGAAATAAAATCCTTGAGGTTTTTAATGAGTATGTATCCAATACACAAAATTTAGAAAGCACTGGATATATTTATCCTATGAGCATGCAGCATCATATTGGAATCTTATAGTTTCTCCTACAGTTATTTAAACCTTATAATTATTTAATGATTACTTTATTCATATGAGTTATTTTATCTCTACAATTCTGATTTCAAGATGTGAGAAATAAGAAGCCTTATCCAATGAAAGTAATAAGCTGATTCATTCTCAAGAAACTGCTTGTACACTCCAACAGATAAAAGAAATACTTCACACTTTATGAAATGATGAATTTCATTTATTTCTGAAATTGAGGGACAACTTTCATTCTCTTCTTTTAAAATATCAAATCAAATTAAATTGAAGAGGATTCTATTCCCTCTAGGTTAGATTTAATTCATTCAGTAGGACAATAAATATCCAGGATTTCTGTATCTTCATAAAAACAGAAAATGAAACAACCCTACTCATCCAAAGAAAATGGAAGGGCATATATGCTACGTTATATATTTTAATTAGAATTAGTGGTAACCAGCCCCATCTTGGCTTATTTTTAATATTTTTTACTTATAAAAATTGTTCTTGTCTCTTTACCCTGACAGCTTTCCATTTGTATGAAACGTTAAAATGCAGCTTTTAGCATGGCATTTCTCCTGCCAGTCCCACCTTGGATTTCTGCCACACCTGTGCTGACCTTCCATATAAGCGTTTATTGGCTTCAAGTAAGCACAGCTTTACCGGTTTGGGTTTGGGTCCTGTTCCAATAGCAGTTGTTTCCAGGATGCGGGCACTTGTTTGACTGTGGAAATCCTCTCTGCACTCCACATACACAGTTGTGTCAGGGAGTTACCTCATGGAGAACCCTGAGCCAATGGAAGACAGGAGATGATGAATAAAAATTTTCTCCTTTTTTCCTACAGGCAGTTGGTTCACAGAAATATTTCACAAGGCTCCTTAGAAGGCCCTACAGGAGTAGGGGGGCACCCAAGATGGCCAAATAGGAACAGCTCCAGCCTCCAGCTCCCAGTGCAAGCGACACAGAAGACGGGTGATTTCTGCATTTTCAACTGAGGTACCGGGTTCATCTCACTGGGTCATGTCGGAGGGTTGGCACTGGACCACGGGTGCAGCCGACCAGCGAGAGCTGAAGCAGGGTGAGGCATCGCCTCACCTGGGAAGTGCAAGGGGGAAGGGAATTCCTTTTCCTAGTCAAAGGAAATTGAGACACAAAACACCTGGAAAATCAGGTAACTCCCACCCTAATACTGCACTTTACCAAGGGTCTTAGTAAACAGCACACCAGGAGATTATATCCCACACCTGGCCCGGAGGGTCCCATGCCCATGGAGCCTCCCTCATTGCTAGTACAGCAGTCTGAGATCTAACTGCAAGGCGGCAGTGAGGCTGGGGGAGGGGCACCCGCTATTGCTGAGGCTTAAGTAGGTAAATAAAGCCACCAGAAGCTTGAAATGGGTGGAGCCCACCACAGCTCAAGGAGGCTGGCCTGCCTCTGTAGACTCCTCCTCTGGGGACAGGTCATAGCTAAACAAAAAGCAGCAGAAACCTCGGCAGAGGTAAATGCCCCTGTCTGACAGCTTTGAAGAGAGCAGTGGATCTCCCAGCACGGAGGTTGAGATCTGAGAACAGACAGAATGTCTGCTCAAGTGGGTCCCTGACCCCTGAGTAGCCTAACTGGGAGACATCCACTACTAGGTGCAGACCAACACCTCACAACTCACATGGCAGGGTACACCCCTGAGACGAAGCTTCCAGAGCAAGAATCAGACAGCAACACTCGCTGTTCAGCAGTATTCTACCTTCTGCAGCCTCCACTGCTGATACCCAGGCAAACAGGGTCTGGAGTGGACCTCAAGCAAACTCCAACAGACCTACAGCTGAGGGTGCTGATTGTTAGAAGGAAAACTAACAAACAGAAAGGACACTCACACCAAAACCCCATGAGTACATCACCATCATCAAAGACCAAAGGCAGATAAAACCACAAAGATGGGAAAAAAGCAGTACAGAAAAGCTGGAAATTCAAAAACTCAGAGCGCATCCCCCCTCCAAAGGAACGCAGCTCATCGCCAGCAGTGGAACAAAGCTGGGTGGAGAATGACTTTGATGAGTCGAGAGAAGAAGGCTTCAGTCCATCAAACTTCTCAGAACTAAAGGAGGAACTACGTAACCAGCGCAAAGAAACTAAAAACCTCGAAAAAAGATGTGATGAATGGCTAACTAGAATAACCAATGTAGAGAAGTCCTTAAAAGAACTGATAGAGATGAAAACCATAACACGAGAACTACGTGACAAATGCACAAGCTTCAGTAACTGACTCGATCAACTGGAAGAAAGAGTATCAGCAATTGAAGATCAAATGAATGAAATGAAGGGAGAAGAGAAGTGTAGAGAAAAAAAGAGTAAAAAGAAATGAACAAAGCCTCCAAGAAATATGGGATTATGTGAAAAGACCAAATCTACGTCTGATGGGTGTGCCTGAAAGTGACAAGGGAAATGGAACCAAGTTGGAAAACACTTTTCAGGATATCATCTAGGAGAACTTCCCCAACCTAGTAAGGCAGGCCAACATTCAAATTCAGTAAATACAGAGAACACCACAAATATACTCCTTGAGAAGAGCAACTCCTAGACACATAATTGTCAGGTTCACCAAAGTTGAAATAAAGGGAAAAAATGTTAAGGGCAGCCAGAGAGAAAGGTCAGGTTACCCACAAAGGGAAGCCCATCAGACTAACAGCAGATCTCTCGGCAGAAACTCTACAAGCCAGAAGAGAGTGGGGGCCAATATTCAACATTCTTAAAGAAAAGAATTTTAAACCCAGAATTTCATATCCAGCCAAACTAAGTTTCATAAGTGAAGGAGAAATAAAATCCTTTACAGACAAGCAAATGCTTAGAGATTTTGTCACCACCAGGCCTGCCTTACAAGAGATCCTGAAGGAAGCACTAACCATGGAAAGGAACAACAGGTACCAACCATTGCAAAAACATGTCAAAATATAAAGTCCATTGATGCTAGTAAGAAATTGCATCAACTAGTGAACAAAATAACCAACTAATATCATAATGACAAGATCAAGTTCACACATAACAATATTAACCTTAAATGTAAATTGACTAAATGGTCCAATTAAAAGACACAGACTGGCAAATTGGATAAAGAGTCAAGACCCATCAGTTTGCTGTTTTCAGGAGACCCATCTCACATGCAGAGACACACATAGGCTCAAAATAAAGGGATGGAGGAAGATCTACCAAGCAAATGGAAAACAAAAAGAAGCAGGGGTTGTAATCCTAGTCTCTGATAAAACAAACTTTAAACCATCAAAGATCAAAAGAGACAAAGAAGGCCATTATATAATGGTAAAGGGATCAATTCATCAAGAAGAGCTAACTATCCTAAATATATATGCACCCAATACAGGAGCACCCAGATTCATAAAGCAAGTCCTTAGAGACTTACAAAGAGACTTAGACTCCCATACAATCATAATGGGAGACTTCAACACTCCACTGTCAACATTAGACAGATCAACGAGACAGAAAGTTAACAAGGATATCCAGGAATTGAACTCATCTCTGCACCAAGCGGACCTAATAGACATCTATAGAACTCTCCACCCCAGATCAACAGAATATACATTCTTCTCAGCACCACATCGCACTTATTCCAAAATTGACCACATAATTGGAAGTAAAGCACTCCTCAGCAAATGTAAGAGAACAGAAATTATAACAAACTCTCTCTCAGACCACAGTGCAATCAAACTAGAACTCAGGACTAAGAAACCCAATCAAAACCGCTCAACTACATGGAAACTGAACAACCTGCTCCTAAATGACTACTGGGTACATCACGAAATGAAGGCAGAAATAAAGATGTTCTTTGAAACCAATGAGAACAAAGATACAACATACCAGAATCTCTGGGACACATTTAAAGCAGTGTGTAGAGGGAAATTTATAGCACTAAATGCCCACAAGAGAAAGCTGGAAAGATCTAAAATTGACACTCTAACATTACAATTAAAAGAATTGGAGAAGCAAGAGCAAACACATTCAAAAGCTAGCAGAAGGCAAGAAATAACTAAGATCAGAGCAGAACTGAAGGAGATAGAGACACAAAAAACCCTCCAAAAAATCACTGAATCCAGGAGCTGGTTTTTTGAAAAGATCAACAAAATTGATAGACCACTAGCAAGACTAATAAAGAAGAAAAGAGAGAAGAATCAAATAGATGCAATAAAAAATGATAAAGGGGATATCAGCATCGACCCCACAGAAATACCAACTAACATCAGTGAATACTATAAGCACCTCTATGCAAATAAACTAGAAAACCTAGAAGAAATTGATAATTTCCTGGACACTTACACTCTCCCAAGACTAAACCAGGAAAAAGCTGAATCCCTCAATAGACCAATAGCAGGCTCTGAAATTGAGGCAATAATTAAGAGCCTACCAACAAAAAAAAGTCCAGGACCAGACGGATTCACAGCCGAATTCTACCAAGGGTACAAGGAGGAGCTGGTACCATTCCTTCTGATACTATTCCAATGAATAGAAAAGAGGGAATCCTCCCTAACTCATTTTATGAGGCCAACATCATCCTGATACCAAAGCCTGACAGAGATACAACAAAGAAAGAGAATTTTAGACCAATATCCCTGATGAACATCGATGCAAAAATTCCCAATAAAATACTGGCAAACCGAATCCAGCAGCACATCAAAAAGCTTATCCACCATGATCAAGTGGGCTTCATCCCTGGGATGCAAGGCTGGTTCAACATATGCAAATCAATAAATGTAATCCAGCATATAAACAGAACCAAAGACAAAAAACACATGATTATCTCAACAGATGCAGAAAAGGCCTTTGACAAAATTCAACAGCCCTTCATGCTAAAAACTCTCAATAAATTCAGTATTGATGGAACATCTCTCATAATAATAGGAGCTATTTATGACAAACCCACAGCCAATATCATACTGAATGTGCAAAAACTGGAAGCATTCCCTTTGAAAACTGGCACAAGACAGGGATGCCCTCTTTCACCACTCCTATTCAACATAGTGTTGGAAGTTCTGGCTAGGGCAATCAGGCCAGAGAAAGAAATAAAGGGTATTCAGTTAGGAAAAGAAGAAGTCAAATTATCCCTGTTTGCAGATGACATGATTGTATATTTAGAAAACCCCATTGTCTCAGCCCAAAATCTCCTTAAGCTGATAAGCAACTTCAGCAAAGTCTCAGGATACAAAATCAGTGTGCAAAAATTGCAAGCATTCTTATACACCAATAACAGACAGAGAGCCAAATCATGAATGAACTCCCATTCACAATTGCTTCAAAGAGAATAAAATACCTAGGAATCCAACTTACAAGGGATGTAAAGGATCTCTTCAAGGAGAACTACAAACCACTGCTCAGTGAAATAAAAGAGGACACAAACAAATGGAAGGACATACCATGCTCATGGATAGGAAGAATCAATATCATGAAAATGGCCATACTGCCCAAGGTAATTTATAGATTCAATGCCATCCCCATTAAGCTACCAATGACTTTCTTCACAGAATTGGAAAAATCTGCTTTAAAGTTCATATGGAACCAAAAAAGAGCCCGCATTGCCAAGACAATCCTAAGCCAAAAGAGCAAAGCTGGAGGTGTCACGCTACCTGACTTCAAACTATACTACAAGGCTACAGTAACCAAAACAGCATGGTACTGGTACCAAAACAGAGATATAGACCAATGGAACAGAACAGAGCCCTCAGAAATAATACCACACATCTACAGATCTTTGACAAATCTGACAAAAACAAGAATTGGGGAAGGATTCCCTATTTAATAAATGGTGCTAAGAAAATTGGCTAGCCATAAGTAGAAAGCTGAAACTGGATCCTTTCCTTACTCCTTATATGAAACTTAATTCAACATGGATTAGAGACTTAAATGTTAGACCTAAAACCATAAAAACCCTAGAAGAAAACCTAGGTTATACTATTCAGGACAGAGGCATGGGCAAGGACTTCATGTCTGAAACACCAAAAGCAATGGCAACAAAAGCCAAAATTGGCAAATGGAACCTAATTAAACTAAATAGCTTCTGCACAGCAAAAGAAGCTACCATCAGAGTGAACAGGCAACCTACAGAATGGGAGAAAATTTTTGCAATCTACTTATCTGACAAAGGGCTAATATCCAGAACCTATAAAGAACTCAATCAAATTTACAAGAAAAAAAAACCCCATCAAAAAGTGGGCAAAGGATATGAACAGATACTTCTCAAAAGAAGACATTCATACAGCCAACAGCCACATGAAAAAATGCTCATCATCACTGGCCATCAGAGAAATGAAAATCAAAACCACAATGAGATACCATCTCACACCAGTTAGAATGGTAATCATTAAAAAGTCAGGAAACAACACATGCTGGAGAGGATGCAGAGAAATAGGAACACTTTTACACTGTTGGTGGGACGGTAAACTAGTTCAACCATTGTGGAAGACAGTGTGGCAATTCCTCAAGGATCTAGAACTAGAAATACCATTTGACCCAGCCATCCCATTAGTGGGTATATACCCAAAGGTTTGTAAGTCATGCTGCTATAAAGACACATGCACATGTATGTTTATTGTGGCACTATTCACAATAGCAAAGACTTAGAATCAACCCAAATGTTCATCAGTGACAGACTGGATTAAGAAAATGTGGCACATATACACCATGGAATACTATTCAGCCATAAAAAAGGATGAGTTTGCGTCCTTTGTAGGGACATGGATGCAGCTGGAAACCATCATTCTCAGCAAACTATCGCAAGAACAGAAAACCAAACACCGCATGTTCTCACTCATAGGTGGGAATTGAACAATGAGATCACTTGGACACAGGAAGGGGAACATCACACACCAGGGCCTATTGTGGGGAGGGGGGAGGGGGGAGGGATAGCATTAGGAGATATACCTAATGTAAATGACAAGTTAATGGGTGTAGCACACCAACATGGCACATGTATACATATGTAACAAACCTGCACGTTGTACACACGTACTCTAGAACTTAAATAATAAAAAAAAAAAAAGAAGAAGAAGAAGGAGAAGGCCCTACAGGAGCAAATGCTAGTTGCCTTTAGGGTGGATAACTTAATTATACATCTTTATGTGACTTTTTCTTTTCCCATGTTTACACCACCTGTTCCTCTAACCTACTCCCTGGGAGCATATTTGTAAATAAGCTAGCATAATGCAAGCCTTTCATTCAGACTCTGCTTTTAGAAAAAAACAGGCATTTTAATACTTAGTATTAAATCAGTATTGTATCAAAACAGGTACAACAAACTGGCTCACTTTAGACGATAATCCTCTATGACAACTTGTAGGCTACCTGACCAAACTGGCTTCACTAGTTACTTTAATAACTTTAGTAAAACAGCATTTTTAATTTGTCCACCTTTCATGCTTTGTTTGGGTTTACCAGTTTCTGCTTCCCACACACCCTTGAAAACAACACTCCACCACTCTACCTGAATTGAATTACATTATACTTACCAGGCTGTTTCTGCTTCCTAAATGATATCCCATGCTAGGGGCAAATCATGACCTAGTTTTGTCAAAAGTATAACAAGAACAAGACTAAAGTATATTCTGCTTGGTATTTTACTCTCATCTACTCACAATTTTGAGATATCCAATAAAAATATAGTTAATATAGCTGCATTTAATTTGAATATTTGACCTCCTGGGTCCCTTCTTAACCGTGTCACATCTGCTATCTGGTAACTGAGATCTCAAGATTTTACCAGGAAAAAAAATTAAATATTTAACACATCTGTAGCAATTGTGATACACAGAACTCTTTTGCATGTATAATTTTATTTGATCCTCCAAACACCATAGTCATAAGAGAGATGGTACACACAATAAAACTCTATTTTACAAATGAATGCATCAGGGTTTGAGAAAAGAATTGTGTTTGGCCAAAGTCACTGTTTTGGTCATTACTAGAGCCAGAATATGAATTCAAGTTTTCTGACTTTCCAGTCAAATGTTCTTTTCACGTGCAAAACAGATTAGTGTTCAACTCGTGTCATCCAATGCTATAGTAGTGTATGTAATCAAAATTTGCTTCTCCTTCTAAGAAAACGTGGAAAGAAAAAAGAGAAATCTATCAGTCATTTTCCTCCTGAACGAGGGGGAACATGAGAGAGAAATATGTTTGATTTGGAAAACAATGTTGTCATCTTTGTTGATGGATAAAGGCAGCATTTTGGAATAATCAGAAGTCTATTTTCATCCTCCAAGAGCTTTGTTCATTGGCGAGTTTCTATGCTATCCTGGAAGTATAACAGATGCCTGGAGTGTCTGTAATGAACTTTGCATACATTAGTATGCTTGGCAATTAGAATTGCTTGCAGGTCCTCATGGATGACTTCTGTTCTCTTTTTTCTTGATATGTTTTACTTTCACAGTGAAATCGTTAACAGTGGCACCCCTACCTGGTGCAGGGTCATTGGGATCCAGTGTTTGGCATGGTGGGACAAGCAAGTTATAATCTGACAGTAGTTACCCAGGACCCCACTTTCCTTGCCAAGGAGAATGGGAAAGGAATTCAGAGACTGCCAAACAATCTTATTTGGTTGGAATGTACACAAATTAATTATTTCCTATAGCATTATTGAATAATATTCTCACAAATGCTAGTGAAAATAATTTTTAAATCAAGAATTTATTTGCATATAATTCTCTAGTTAAAGGAATAATCCAAAATGAAATTCCCAAAGTCAGTCTGAAATAATTCATAATATATTCTCTCAGTTTCTAAAACCTAAATGTGCTCTTAAACCTGTTTGGGGTTGGGTCAGTATTATTGCCTAGGTTGCAAACTGAAAGTCATCTTTAATTTACATATTTTAGTAAGAAATTGATTTATTCTTCAAACTGCCTCAAGTCTTTTCTATTCTTGCTACCCTCAGAGACTGCATTTTAATTTACTACTAATAGCTGACTAGAATAATGCTATAGAGAAGGCAAACATTTTAAAAAGAAATCCTGAACTAACTTAGATATTGTATTTTTAAAAATGCCTGTATATGGTAAGAAAAATTGCCAATGGCAAGAAAAAAATCTTACAGAAAATATGGTTTCAGATGATTAAAAATTATCAATATTAAATACAATTGAGAAACAGAAGAAGGTAAAGTTCTAGAAGACATTGGTTTCCAATGCATATTATACAAATTATATTTATCAGTTTTATCACCCTGCTCCGGTAGCTTTCACATATTAAATCGCCTTCTGTAATTCTTCAGATCAGCTGCTTCTAAGTGACATGGGATATGGTGGAATCATTAGACCCTGTAGTCATGCATACATTGTTGCATCTTCCGTTGCCAGCTGGTCCCTTGATCAGAGGTGATATTAGTGAGATCTATCTGTAAATCAGATGTTCCTAAGTTCTTGGATACTGATGTTGTCTGTGCCTCTGAAACAAGGAAAAGGGAAGGTAAGTCCATAGCTAGATTATGCCTCAACAGAACTAGCTTCATAATTTGTGGAACCCAGTACAAATTGAGAATGCAGGGTCCTCTGATCTAAAATGATTAAGAATTTCACAATGGATTATATCAGAGCATTAAAACTTAGCATGTGACCCATCTAAGTCTGGGGTCTGTGCAGCTTCGCAGGTGGCAAACCCACAAAGGCAGCCCTGTGTATCGGTTCGGACAAGGATGAATTTCTGCCCTCTCCAGTGTGAAGGAGTCTGAGATCATGAACTTGCTGTCAAAGGTTAGTTGGTGTCCTTGAGAAATGGTACCACATTGAAGGTCTCCGGGTTGCTCTCTGCTATTGGCAGATCAGGCATTCAGTTGAGGCAGAAGTTACATCAGACTTTTGAGAGGAGCAAAGCCTTTCAGTGACCACTGTGGCCACTACATTCATAATCCCATTGTACAAGCACCAGAGGGTCCAAAAGGCAGGCTGGTGACATTTTGGTTGCTGATTTTTCCTTTCTGCAGTGGATGCTTTCTGGTGGGCGTTAATGTGAGAACTGCACATTTTATGCTTCCTCCCAAAGGCCCATTCATAAGCCTGTTCCAAGACTTTCTTATCTTTTTACTACTAATATTGTACATTGCTGAGATAATAAATGTTGTTTTCATCTACTAAGTTTGGGAGTAATTAGTTATGCAACAACAGATAACTAATGCAGGGAGTAAAGAGATTCCCTTCTTAAGATCTTCAGTCCCCTTACCTAACCCAATGTAAGACCAACACATCTATGGTCAGTGACTGGTAGCAGAAAAAGTCCCTGCTCTCATGGAGGGAGACACGAATTAAACAAATGGTAATGTAAAATGTAAATTTATTTTGTTCACTAATTTCATTGAGCTCGTAAATGAATATAATTTTCTAACTTTTCCCATTGAAATGCTTGAAATGTTGTTGACGGCATCAATTCTGCTTTCAGTAAATTGGATCCCCTTAGTCAAAACAGTTTTTGGAGAGATAATCCACCCTCAAATGTAAGACATAAAGAAATGTAGAAAATAGGACATGTTCTACATACTGTCCAATTTTTACACAGCTTATACATGGCAGAGGATAGAATCAAGTTTGAAATTAAGAAGAGGGGATTGGACGCAGTGGCTCACGCCTGTAATCCCAGCACTTTAGGAGGCAGAGGCGAGCGGATGACCTGAAGTCAAGAGTTCGAGACCAGCCTGGCCAACATGGTGAAATCCCATCTCTAATAAAAACATCCCATCTCTAATAAAAACACAAAAATTAGCTGGGTGTAGTGACACATGCCTGTAATCCCAGCTACTCAGCAAGCTGAGGCGGGAGAATTGCTTGAACCCGGGAGGCAGAGGTTGCAGTGAGCTGAGATCATGCCACTACACTCTAGCCTGGGAGACAGAGCAAGACTCCATCTCAAAAAAAAAAAAAAAAAAGAAAAAAAACGGAAGAAATTTAGAAGAGGGAAAGGGGAAATTGCCACTATTCTTTATCACATTTCCAAGAATCTGGGGTGTTCTCATCACATTTTCAGATTTGACCTGGGTGAGAAAAGAGACTTTTAAAAGCCTTTTCCCATTTCTCATGCCTATAGAAACACTAATTAAACTTTGGAAAACAATTACCACAGGAAAATAACAAAGTCTTTTCTATATTGCTATTGAAGAATAAAGAGGGAAGTTTATCTACTTGTTATTTATTGAAGATAGTATTTTAAAGGGTATGTCTCTTGGCTCCTTTCCTTCAGAACTGATCATTCTCTCAAGGACAAGAAGGACTATTCCTGTTGTAGTAAGTTAGAGGTTTCTTGGAGGAGTCTTCAGGGGGAAGAGCATTTTATGGAAATGGATTAAACATAAAAAAATGCTAAGAACATGGCAGAAAAATATTTTATTCAAAGAGTTATATTAGGCTTCAAAGAAATCCCATAGCAAATAAAATACTAATGTTAAGAACTACATTCAGCAAACATCTGTGACAATACATGAACCAGTGACATTGTAGTCAAGTAAACTCTATACCTAATCATACTAAGCTTCTCAGTAAAATAAACTCTATACCTAATCATACGTTTAAAATCTCATTATTAAAGGTTGACACAAATTAACGAGAGAAAAGCAAACAGTAGTCTATTATTACGTGTATTGAGCATGTACAAATGGAAGTGCCCAGCAATGACAACCCAAAGGATAATTAAAACATAGGCTTGAATACTACCTTAAGCTAAACCAAGGAAAAGGAGTTTTTCGGCTTCTCGGTGGTGGAGGCAAGTTATGGGAAGGTGACCAGGAAAAAATATGGAAAACAAAGGTTGTTGACTAAGCTTTGTTATGCAGAGTTAAGTCAGTGCCATCACCATTGAAAACAAAAATTGTTAAGAGTTTGCTTCCTGGTACAAGTGAGAAAGATTTATTGTACAAATGAAAATTTCCTTTATAAATGTAATTTTCCTTTACAGAAGAAAAAACTCTACCCTGTTTTTAGAGTTTTCCCTGCATCTGCTGGTTTTCAATGGGCTTTACTTTAAAATAACCCAAATGTCAAATAGGCATGTTTTGGGGTGGCATATTCTAGTACTCTTCAGTCAAACACTCCACAGGAAGTTAGAGCTCCTTGAACACACTGCTTTAAGTCAAGCCTCAGACTGATCAAATTCTGTGGATATGCCACTTAGGAGCACTCCAGGTATATCATCTTTTATTAAACATGAGAACTAAGCACCTGTACACAATAAAATGTTGTTTGTATGCTGTTCTGTTTTATTACATGCCATGGAAGAACAGGAAAAAAATGTCCACTGTAATTTTATTTTGTTTTATTTTATTATTAAATATTTCAGCAAACAATAGAAAGTAAAAGAATGACAGAATAAGCACTCATACTTTTATTCTTTAAACAATCTATTGTGTTTCTACTTTCCGGCTATGTTCATCATTTCTAAAATGTATATTTTATTTCCAGACTTTCAGATCTATCTTATCCTTTTTGACAACCTTTCAAAACTTGACCATACTTTTAAAATTACTTTTCATTTCTTCAAATGCATTCAGATACTGAATATAAAATATTCAGATCATTAAAGGATCTCCAGCATTTCTTAGTTTTTTGTTGTTGTTTCTATTGATCTTTTTCATAGTTTTTTTAATGAGTTTTATCTATTTTAAAAATTTATTTCAATCATCTGAAGTTTACTTGGAAGAACTCTTTAAGGCCCAAGTTTAAGTTTTTTAAGAGATTTGGTGTATGCAACAGCCAGGTGCCATACAAAAGATTTATGTTTTACATTTTTTTTTTCTTTTCAGTTTCGGGGCGGCTACAGAGGTAATATATATAGTCTGACCTCAAACCTATATAATAACAGATTTGGGTCAGAAAACTGAAGAGAGGCGTCACATCTCCTCCCTCCATACCTGAAACCCAAGGCTGCGATGGTTGCCTTTCTGTCTCTCTGTGGGGAGAGTTGGTCTGGATGATCCTTTTTTGGTCTCCACTTGATGCTGAGTGCTCTTCAGTGTTCCTAGCTCTGTGTGGGAGTCTTGGCTGGATTTCCTACTTGAGTAGGTCCTGTGCTTTGCTTTCTTTCCCTAGGTCAAGTCTATTAAAACAAAGGCCTGGGAGCCATCAGGGTTGACAGATACCCCAGGATAGCTGTTGGCTTTAAGACTTTGCCACTTCTCTGAAGTCTAGATTTTTCATTGTTTTTGTCCTCTGAGAGTTCTCTATCCCTTTTTGTTTGTGTGTAGGATGTCTAAAAAATGTTTGTTTCCAAGCACTTTAACATATTTTTTTAAAGTGTTGTTCACTGTGTCTGCTTAACGAAATGTCTCTCTCAAATAAAAATGTAAAGGCGGGACACTTTCTCACCCCACTTTTAAGTTCTATCTTTTACTTTCTCTAAATTTTCAAACATCTTGAAAGTGTCGCCTTTAATCATTATTTCAATTTTCTTACTGTCTAGTCTTAAGAGACCTTGCCTGGAGTAAGGCCATCGTTTACTTTTCTTCAAAGTGAGCTATGTATCAAGTAGTAGATACTCAGAAATCTGCATGAAGTCTGTTTATTCCAAAGTGCTCTTAGGATGAACATCTGCGGAAGGGAGAGGATAGAAGCCCAACGGAGCAGAGGAGCAGAGGAGACTGCAATGTGGTCTCAATGGAAGCCTCAGCTGACGCTAGTGCGAGTTTTGAAGATGAGATGAAACTTCAGAGCCGTCTGTGGTGGGGGCAAGAGAGCCGCGACTTTATACCCATATCAGTCAGTCACTGGATGTAGGCAGTCACAGGAATGGGGATGTGAACTTGAGTTAAGTGGCTTTCTGCAGCTGAGGCAAATCCCAAAGAGGGTTGGTCGTTGAGGACTGTGTACTGGCAGCCCTGGCAGCAGCTAGAGTAATAAGTTATTTATCTCTGAACAGGGATCTGAGAGCTGCATCCTGGAATCCACCACGTGTGCTTCCATCCCTATCACTCTGGCTGTGGTCACTAATGACTTCCATGTCCCTGAAGCTAAAGCAGAATTTTCTGTTTAGTAGGTTCTTTTCTTTTCTTTCTTTTTTTTTTTTAAATAGGCATGCAGTTCTACTTACCATTTCCTCTTCTTGAAAAACCCTCTTGTCCCACTTCTGTGTCATGGCTTTCTCTTCTATTTCTCCCTCCTCCCTTGCTGTGCTGTGGTGCTCTCCCTTCCTGGGTCATCCTTCCCTACACTGAACCCGGGCTACGTCTCAGACTCTCTCCTCTCCCTCTTCTATGCGCTCTCTTTAAGTGATCTAACTTACATCTCTGGTGATAACTAGTTCTTGAAGGTTATGAATATTTAACTAAAATCTCTGTATTGCCAAATTGTTTTTCAGAGAAAGATGTATCCATTACAACATCAGTAGCAGTATATGTGTATATCCATAATGATTTATATATTAATATGAAATAGTTTGAAAACCAAAAAGAATGAGCACCCATATATTTACCACCCAGGTTAAGAAATAAAATATTACAAATACATTTGAGGCAGTTAATATACTCCTCCCTAACAATAATAACATTCCTTTCTGTGAACCCTATGTTAGCCACAACACTCAATTTGGTATTATTGTTTACCCACAGATCATTGCAATGCTCCCTAGACCTATCACCATGACCTTCTTTGAATAAAGCCCGCCTTACCATTTTTACCAAGTATTAGGGATATTTTTTACTTAATAAACTTTATATATGTAATCAGTTTCAGAATGAATTCATTCAGATACAAGAAAAAATAACCTTTTTCTTTCTCATAGCTGCCTTGAGACCCACTCTTTAATCATTCCTCTCCAGCTCCAAAGAAAATCTTGGCAAATTTTATAACTTTTCCAGGACTTCTTTGATATTCATGAATAGGCTAAATGTTAGCTATTGGAGTTACATCAAAGTTAATGTTAGACCTGGTGCAGTGGCTCATGCCTGTGGGAGACTCATGCTTATGCACTGTGGGAGACTGAGGCAGGTGGATCAATTGAGACAAGAAGCTCGAGACTAGCTGGTCAACATGGTGAAACCCCGTCTCTACTAAAATTACAAAAATTAGCTGGACATGGTTGAGGGAACCTACAATCCCAGCTACTTGGGATGCTGAGGCAAGAGAATCACTTGAATCTGGGAGGCAGAGGTTGCAGTGAGCCGAGATTGTGCCACTGCACTCCAGCCTGGGAGACAAGAGCAAGACTCCATCTCAAAAAAATAATAATAATTAATGTTAGACTTTCCATTTTTTTTGTTCAGTTTAAAGATTTCTCCCCTCTCTAATTCTGATCTGATTGAGACTCAGAACCTTCCAAATATTAAAAGACTCAAGGTTGAATTATTCAATAATTTTCCGTTTCACTGCTGTACTCCTTTTCCACACCAACCTTTTCTTTATCATTATTGGGATGGAGTTAAGAGGAATGATAGGAAGGAGATAGATGAGAAAAGAATAGTGCTTTCTTGACTGGTGGAGCCTGACTGGCATTAATGCCATGCGAGAGTAGCTCATGTTCAAATGCTGGCTCTACCTCTCAGTCTAGGGATGCTTAAATGGAGGCTTTCCATTTAAGTAATGGCCCTCTGCCTGTTATTCAATTTTCGCCATGCCGATGGCCGGAATTGCCCCTCGCCCCTACACACACTTTGACACACATGCACACACCTACACACAATCTGCTGATTCAGCTGAATACTCTGGAGAAAGGCCTTTTTTAATATGACCCAAGCTCGATACATAAAAATGAGTCTGAAAGTTTTCTTTCTTTGTGGAAGTCGTTTTGGGTAAACTATATATTTGGCTATAATAACTTCATCTATATAATCTTTGTTTTCAAATGTATTTGTACAGAGCTAAGTAAACTGGTTTCTTCTTTTAATTTTTTTGGCTTCCCTACTTAGTTTCTTTTACTTCTGCATCAGAGGAGAAAAAATATATCTAGAAAGTAAAGACTGAGATGTATCTGTGAAGTTATTGGATATTAAATAAGATTTTTGGCATACGAGAAAAATCTTTACATTACTTATATGGAGAAAAATTTACACTGGCTTCAGATATCTCAGCAATATTGAACAACATAGACAATACTGCAACACATGCAAGATCCTCAAGGAAGTGTAACCAATGTACAAAAATGAAGAAACTGATACTTGTAAATATTTAAGAACTCAATTGTTATTCCCATGAGTTTATCTTTAGGAAACTATTAAATATGTATTCCAACCTGCCAAAACAATAACACAATTTAGAGGAAAGAAATGAAGGTCAATTTTTAATATATTTAACTGCAAAACTAAGAATATTTTTAATGTGAGGATTAGGGTGATGAAATATTATGTTACTTTAGAGTATAGAAATACTACCTTTTTGAAATTGATAGATGAAATCCACTGATTGATTCATCAGCTGGAATTTAAAGTATAACTTAGAGCTTTTAAATAAGGCATTAAAATATGACTATATTTACAAAAAGATAAACACAAAGAATGATAATATTATTCACTTAAATTGGAGAATTGAATAAAAGAGGGGAGAGTTGATATTTGTCAACTTTTATCACTGTTCATATTAGGAATATAATAGATGCTATCTAAAGAAAACACATAACCACCCAATCGTTGGTTGAAAATAGATAATACTCAAGGGTCTTTTATGCTAACAAAATAATAAAGATAAACACCAGAAAAACATATAAATTTTAATCTAATTATAAACATTAGATCCATACACAAAACAAAAACCACAAAGAAGTAAAACCTTGTAATAAAAGACTTAAGAAAGAATTACGACAGAAAATATAAGAAAATAATATCATTAAACCAAGACTAAAATTTCTGCCATTGTGATAAATATTAGTTTATTCATATAAAATGTTATTATTACATCACAATAAAAATCCACCTAATGCTGTGAAATGCACCTGAAGCAAGGTGATTCATAAAGCTTTCTTAAAAATAATATGCAACTATAACGCAAGTACCTATCAATAAAAAGTATGAAATAAAGATCATAGTATCAGATAATAAGCATTTATTTAATAACAGTGTGCAGTCTGAAAGGTTGGTTAATAATATTAACAAAAACAGTTCCATAAAGAGGATATAACAGCAATAATTCATGAAGCTACTATTAATAATTAGGAAGAGACACTCTAGACATAGGAGAATTCAAATTTCTTAGTCCTTAAAATATTAAATAAACAAAATCTATGCAATTATACAGAAAACCTAAATAATACAACTAGCAACTAGTAAGGTAGATATTTACATGTATTTTATGTGTGTATACATATGTACAATATATAATATATACAAGTATTATATATAATATGTACATACAGTATGGTAAAGGAAAGTATAGTATATGTATATATAATATATAATATATGCACACATTATATATAATATATGAATATATATACACACATATATGGGAAATTTTTCCTGAAAGTATCTATCTTTGAAGTTTCCACTAGTTATTATTATCCAAGCACTTACAGAAATATACAGCCTAATATAAACCCAGCATACTTTATTATTTCAAAAATGCATGAACATACTTAATTTCCTTTTTAGATGCAATAATACCAAAAGAGACTTTATATACTTAATTTTTCTAGTCTTACATATTGTTCTTTATAATTCTGAAATTCAGTACAAAAATAATGCCATCACTAACATTTACTACATCTCCCACATGAAGGGGAGTGCATTCTCAGTGATATTAGCAATATGATTCTCACAAGTATGTGTACACAAAAATTGATTTGTTCTTTTTGTTAAATAGGTGATTCAGGCAAAGGATTTTTAAATACAAATAAGTTAATGTTCTGTCTAAACAATAACGAGTTCATAAAGGTTAATTATGTGAATCAAAGATTTAACTAGCTGACTTGAATGCATAGGTGAGATATGTAGAATTATGTCCATTGTGCCTGGTCTAAAAACATTACTAACATGCAGAATTGCTGTTAAAGCTCTACGCTACTCTTTCAGCCAATGAAGATTTCTAAAAACAAAATAATGAACAATAAAATGTTCTGAGTGAAAATCTGGCACTTTTTTTTAGCAAGCTGTATCATATATAAGTGATCTTGATAAAATAGCAATAATGTCAATGATAAAAATTGTATAAAGATAGAATAAGGATAGATTCAAAAAAGTTATGGTACAAGTGGGTAAGTTTTCATAGGTAAAAATTACAATGCAGGCAGACCATTTTAAACTGTCCAGAGAGAAATTTTTTCAAGATTTGCTAGTTATTTGCTAGTGATTCAGATGAAGATGGGAAGTACATAAATAATATGGTCATACAAGGAAGAAATCAGGAATAAAGGATCATAAACAAAAGATGGGCAAAGGAAAACAGAAACAAAGATAGTGCCATAAATGAGTATAGATCTAAAGGGATAGCATTTTTAATGATTGAAGCTAAGACTGAAATGTGACATGGAAAGAAAGCATTAAAAACAATTTGTATTTATATTCAAAGCATGAATAACAATTATCAAGAGATAGAACAGTTCTGATCAAACCATGGTACATTGACTTAAATGAAACACAATTACCCAAATTTCAGTATGCTACCACTCTTGTCAATAAAATTCTCTATAAACCTACAAATGGCACATCAATATTGCAAATGGAAATTGAAGTCTCAGAGAGGTAAATCACCTGACCACTCTAATTGGAACATTTTATGTAAAACCGTGTGTGCACAAGATAGACATTAAATGAAAGGAGATCATATGAAATTTAAAATATTTCAGCAAAACAAAAATTATCTAATAATTGTATATTGGCTTGTTAGTAGAATTGCTTTATTTTACCATGATTTATTCCAAAGTGCGAATGGTCCAGTAGAAGCTGAATGACAACTTGGAAATGAAACTCCAGGAGGAAGACATATGCCTAGCTCTGAAACTCTGTAATTCTTTTAGACTGCATAATGTAAACTGCAAAGATTTTTCTTAATCAGTAATTAAGATTATGGGGCTAACATATATATCAATAGAACCATTTATCATGGCATATTTGCTTTTTAATTTATTTGTTCATTCATTTATCTAACATTATGAAGTTAAATTAGCTAGATACTTTAAAAATATTAAATTATCTCTACCATGTGAAGTATATAATACAATGTAATACAGTTGGATATTTGTCCCCACCCCTCATGTTGAAATGTAATCCCCTCTGTTGGAGGTGGGACCTGAGGGAAGGTGATTAGGTCATGGTGGTGTGTCCCTCACAAATAGCTTAGTGCTGTCCTTGTGATAGTGAGTTCTCATGAGATCCAGTCATTTAAAAGTGTGTGGCACCTCCCTACCTTTTTTCACCCCTGCTTCCACCACATGATGTGTAGGCTCCCCCTTCATCTTCCACCATTACTGAAAGCTCCCTTAGGCTTCACCAGAAGCTGAGCAGGTACCAGCACCATGCTTCCTACAAATACGGCAGAACTGTGAGCCAACTAAACCTCTTTTGTTTATAAATTAGCCAGTTTCAGGTCGTTCTTTATAGCAGTGCCAGAATGGCCTAATACAGAAAATTAATACTGAGTGGGACATTGCTATTAAGCTATCTGAAACTGGGAAATAGGCAGAGAATTGAAGAGTTAGGAGGGCTCAGAAGAAGACAGGAAGATAAGGGAAGATTTTGAACTTCTTAGAGACTGATTACATAATTGTGACCAAAATGCCGATAATTTTATGAATAGTGAATGCCAAGCTGAAGTCCCAGATGGAAGTGAGGAACTTATTGGAAACTAAAGCAAAAGTCATGTGTGTTATGCCTTAGCAAAGAACTTGGGTGCATTGTGCTTCTGCCCTAAGGATCTGTGGAAGTTTAAACTTCTACATTATGATTGAGGGTACTTGGAGGAAGAAATTTCTTTTTCTCTTTCTTTTTTTATTTTGAGACTAGGTCTTGCTCTATCGTCCAGGCTGGAGTGCAGTGGCATGCTCTTGGCTCATTTCAACCTCCGCCTCCCGGGTTCAAGCAATTCTCATGCGTCAGCCTCCTGAGTAGCTGGGATTACAGGTGTGAACCACCACCCCTAGCCTGAAGGAAGAAATTCCTAAGTAGCGAAGCATTCAAGTTGTGGCTTGGCTGCTTCTGACAACCTATGCTCAGATGTGGGAGCAAAATAAATGGCTTAAAGTTGAATTTGTGTTTAAATAGGAAGCAGAACACAAAAGTTTGGAAAATTTGCAGCCTGGCCATGTGGTAGAAAACAAAAGCAAATTTTCAGGGGAAAAATCTAAGCAGATTGTAAAGCAACCACTTGCTAAAGACATTTCCATAATTAAAAGGAAGCCAGTCCCTGTGGGGACTCTGCATGGGGCCTCCAATCCCACATTTCCCCTCTAAGTTACCCTAACAGAGGTTCTCTGTGAGGGCTCCACCTCTGTAGCAGGCTTCTACCTGGACACCTAGGCTTTTCCATATATCCTCTGAAATCTAAGTGGAGGTTGCCAAGAATCTACCACATTTACATTCTGTGCATCTGCAGGCTTAATATCACATGGAAGCCATCAAGACTTATGGCTTGCATTATCCAAGTCTTACAGACTCTAGAATGGTAGATCCACCAGCAGCTTGCTCTCTGCACCTGGAAAAGTGGCAGGCACTCAACAACTTGTGAGAACAGTCATGCAGGTAAATCCTGGAAAGCCACAGGGGTGGAGCTTCCCAAGGTCTTGGGAGTCGACCCCTTGCACAAGTGGGCCCTGGATGTGAGACACAGAGTCAAAGAAGATTATTTTGGAGCTTTAAGATTTAATTATTGCCCTACTGGGTTTTAGACTTGTGTGGGACCCATAACTCCTTTCTTTTGGCTGATTTCTTCCTTCTGGAGTATGAATGTTTACCCAATGCCTGCACTCCCATTGTATCTTGGAAAGAAATAACTCATTTTGATTTTACAGGCTTATGGTTAGAAGGAGATGAGTCTAAAATGAGACTTTGAAGTTAAACCTGGGACTTTTGATTTAATGCTGGAATAAGTTAAGACTTTGGGGAACTACTGAGAAGGCATAATCATATTTTGCAATATGAGAAGGACATGAGATTTGAAGGCGAGGGCAGGGATGGAATGTTATAGTTGGGTATTTGTCCTGCCCAAATCTCATGTTGAAATGTAATCCCCAATGTGGAAGGTGAGTCCTGGTGGGAGGTGATTGGGTCATGGATGCAGATCCTTCATGAATGACTTAGTGCTGTCCTCATGATATTACGTGAGTTTTATGAGATCTGGTCATTAAAAATGTGTGGCATCTCCCCCCTCTGTTATTTGCTCCTGCTTTCACCATGTGACATGTCTATTTACCCTTTGTCTTCCACCATAATAAAAACCTCTTTAAGCCTTCACCAGAAGTGAGAAGATGCCTGCAGAACTGTAAGCCAATTAAACCTCTCTTCTTTATAAATTACTGTCTCAGGCATTTCTTTATATCAATGCAAGAATAGCCTAGTACATCATGTATTGAAATGCTAACATTAATTACATAAAGAAAGCACATAAATAGCTAAACACAAGCCATATGCAAGTTTGTAAGATACAAAGAAGATCATAGGTTCAATTAGGAGAAAACATATTTTTGAATAACATGGAGCCGAAGCTGGGTATTGAGGGTGTGTAGTACATCTTCAAGTGGAGTGCGAGTTGAGCATTTAAGAGGAGAGCACACCAAAAGGAAAGGCAAAAGAGAAATATTTAATTTTACTGAACATAAGGTACAGTTTGGAAATAGGGATAAAATATCATTTTTATTCAGACAAGATATTTCTTTTAATTCTGAGCTAGTAAGTTTTTACTTTATTCCCTAAGTAGTGCAGCTCTCATTCATGAGAGTGCCTTGATCAGACAGAAATGATTTACAAAATGAGCAGGTGGGAAGAGCAGCTTTTGGTTATCGCTTTAAATTTAGTAGAGGAACAGAAAAGCCCAAAGTTTGACACTGGTTATTATTTTGCACACTTTAGACCATTTTATCCTAACAACTGTATATACAGCAAAGGGACTTGAAATTCAGAAATACTAAATAATCCCCTTGAGACAAACAGTTTGTATTCAGCTAAGCCAGGATTTGAATGCCTATCTAACTCAAGACTTGGTTTCTTTACCACTGCATCATACTATCAAAAGTAGTGACAATGAGAATGAAAAGGACAGGAAAGATATGCAAATCATTTCTGAAGGACATATCTAGAAAATAGTTATTAATAGTTATTAATGAGTGGATGAGTAAGGGAAAGGGCACATCAAAAATTAAAAGGCTGCTTGCTACTTAACTCAAAACCTTTCAAGTACAGAATTAATGTTTTAAATAAACAATGAGAAATTATCCTTGAGTAGTATACACCTCTGATTTTTACTTTGATTTTCTATGAACAAGAAAAGATTTTTTCAGAGTCTGTGTTCAACTTACTCAGCATACACTTCTTATTTACATCTATATAAACTATAATATCAGCTGTCAATGCGATATCTTTATTCAATGTTCTAGTTAGTCCCCTGAATAGTGAATCTATGTTACAAGGCGGAAGCTCTTAGCTCCTCTGAACTTTAAGGAATGAAACCACTACTGACCCTTGAACAACACAGGTTTGAACTGCATGGTCAACCCATACAGAGTGATTTTAAAATAAATATATTGGAAAAAATTTTGGAGAATTGGGACAATTTAGAAAAACTTGCAGAAAAAACATGTAGCCTAGAAATATTTTTCTAAACCCGCATTTCTTAAGTTAGATATGTCATGAATATATAACATAAATGTGAATACTAGTTTATTTTATCATTTCCTATAAAGTATACAAACATCCATTATAAAAAGTAAAAATTTATCAAAACTTACACAAACACTGACTGTATATGATGCCATTTATAGTCATAAGAAATGTAAACAAACACAAAACAGAAGTATTAAATGATAATTGCATAAAATTAACTGTAGTACATACTATACTACTATAATAATTTTGTAGCTACCCCTGTTGCTGTTGTGGTGAGCTCAAGTGTTGCAAATGTCCACTTAAAATGCCATGTGACATTTTCTTAATCCAGTCTGTCACAGATGGACATTTGGGTTGATTCCAAGTCTTTGCTATTGTGAATAGTGCCGCACACCAACATGGCACAAGTATACATATGTAACAAACCTGCACGTTATGCACATGTACCCTAGAATTTAAAGTATAATAAAAAATTTTAAAAAAAGAAGGCAAAAAAAAAATGCCATGTGACACTAATCATCTCTGTTTGAGCAATTCTCGCCAGTACATTATCTCAGGAGAAAAAAAAAAGGTCTCTGGCTAAGGATCTCACTCCTGTAAACTCAACATTTTGGGAGGCCAAGGTGGGAGAATTAATTGAGGCCAGGAATTCAAGACCTGCTTGGATAACATAGCAAGATCTTGTCTCTACAGGTGTTTCTTAAAATACAATAAAATAAAAATACATAAAAAATAAATAAAAGATGGTCTGTTGCAGTTCTTGTGTATTTTTCATGGTGTTTAGTGAAATACTGTATACATCTAATAACACCATAGGACCCATACAAAGTGCCACTAGAGATGCTAGAAGTGCTCTCTGAAACAGCAGAAAACAAAGTCATGACTTTACAAGACTAAGTTGAATTGCTTGGTATGTACTGTAAATTGAGGTCTGCCCCTATGGTTTCCTGCCATTTAAGGTAAATAAATCCAGCATAAGGACTGTTGTAAGGATTAAAAAAAAAAAAAAAATCCATGAAGCTCTTGCTGCAGTTATGCCAACAAGTGCAAAACCCTTACATTTTTGTGAAATATCTTTTTAATTTGTATTAACAATGTAGCTTTTATCTGGGTGAAGGATTGCCATAAGAGTGGCATACTTATAGACTCTAATATGATTCAAGAAGAAGCAGTCATTATATGACAACATAAAGAAAAAAGAAAAGGAAGATTCTAAAACTGAAGAATTGAATGCCAGCAATTTCCATTCTAAACAAACAAACAAAAAAGAAATCCAGAAATCCACAAAGGACATTTACTAGTAAGGAAGAGAAGAGAGTGCCAGGATTGAGGGCAGGAAGGGATAGGTTAACTCTACTGGTTTATGGAAATGCAGTAGTTGAGTTAATGATAAAGACTTATTTTATCCATAAAGCTGCTAATCCCCTAGCCTTAAAGGGAAAATATTATACCAGTCTTTTGCTAACCTTTTGATTGTGCAACTGGAAGGCCTGGACAACGAGAACCCTTTTTTTATAGGTGGGTTCCATCAGTGTTTTGTCCCTGGAATAGGGAAGTGTCTTTCCAGTGAGACTGCTTTTTAAGGTTTTTCTGATATTGTGCAATGCTCCTGGCCACCCAGAACTTCATGTGTTTAACATTGAAATCTCATCTCGAATTGTCATCTCCAAAATTTGGTGGTCTGCTTACCTCCAAACAGAACATCTCTAATCCATCCTTTAGATCAGTGGGTCATAAGGACCTTTAAGGCTCGTTATACATGACACTCTATGGAAAGGATTGTGAACTCTGTGAAAGAGATCTCCGACAGAAGAAACATCATGAGTCAAGAAGGATTACACCATTGACTATACTATCCTTGTTATGGAAAAAGTTCTGAAGGCCATCAAGCCCCAAACAATACATTTCTGCTGGATCAAAGTGTGTCCCGATGTTATGAATGACTTCACAGGAGTTATGACAGAGCCAACCAAGGAAATCATGAAAGAGATGGTGGATATGGCAAAAGACTGGGGGCAAAGATTTTAAACGTATGGATCTTAGAGAAATTCAAGTGTTAATGGACACCACACCAGAGAAATTAACAGAAAAGGACATGATGGAAATGCATGTTTTTGAACTAGTACCAGACAATGAGGAAGAAGACGTAGAAGAAGCAGTGCCAGAAAACACATTGACATTAGACAATCTGGCTGAAGGGGTTTAATAATTCAAAACTGCTTTTAACTTCTTTTATGACTTGGATCCTTCTATTATACAGGCACTGAAGCTAAAACAAATGGTGGAAGAAGGATTGGTACCATATAGAGACATTTTTGGAGAAATGAAGAAGCAAAAGAGCCAGAAAGAAATTAGAATGTATTTCTGAAAAGTTACTGTAAGTGTGTCTCTCATTCTACCTCCTCAACCTCTTGTGCCACTGCCACTCCTGAGACAGCAAGAACAACCCCTACTCCTCCTCCTCTTCCTCCTCCTCAGCCTACTGAACCCATAAAGGATAAAAACCTTTATGATACCCACTTCCATTTAATGAATAGCAAATGTATGTGTTCTTCCTATGATTTTCTTAATAACTTTCTTTTCTCTAGCTTACTTTATGGTAAGATACAGTATATAATACATACAACATACAAAATTTGTGTTAATTGTGTATGTTGTTAGTAAGGCTCTGGTCAATAGTAGGCTACTAGTAGTAGTTAAGTTTCAGGGGAATCAAATTATCTGCAAATCTTTGCTCAGGTCAGTGCCTCTAACCCCCATGTTGTTCAAGGATCAACTGTACATAGAAAGAATATAACCTTGGTGCCTTCACTAAGAATCTCTCCTGGGACAGAGCATATTATCTGAAGTTTTGTAGCCTAACCCCTCCCAGTAAAAAGAGTTCATGGAAAAGAAGGTTAAGTAGAAATTTGCAAGCAATTGTTTTTCTCCTGGAGCATAAGAGCAAATGGAAGTACATAATTTATGTAAGAAATCTGTAACAAATATTGCATCATTAAGCCCTCTTGTCCAGTCCTTTACTTCTCCTAAGCCAGATAACACTGTATTTTATGTAAGAAAATAAAATAATAAAAGAAAACATTGTGACAGAACTCTCACAGTCCTCTACCCCTATTTTTACGCATAGACACTACACACACACACACACACACACGTGCGCAGAGAGACAGAGAGATTCACTTATGCCCATGTTATTGGCATTGTAGTCTCTTCTTAAAAGCTCATGAATATACCTAAAATCCGTAGAATCTAAAATAAAAACTGTCATATTTCAATAAGCATTGAGGACTTTGACTAGATAGCAATATAATAATGTTAAATAAATTTTGTGTTTTGTCAACATAAATGTAAAAAATGTTAATACATGCTGATTTTACAAATCGTATAGAATTTTCAAAGTTCTAGTAGACAAGAACCTTGGTGTTTTAATATTGCGTTTCCTTCGACTGGGCACAGTGGCTCACTCCTGTAATCCCAGCACTTCGGGAGGCCAAGGCAGGTGGATCACTTGAGGTCAGGAATTCGAGACCAGCCTGGCCAACATGGTGAAACTTCATCCCTACTGAAAATACGAAAGTTAGCCAGTCATGGTGGGTGCACCTGTGGTCCCAGCTACTCAGGGGGCTGAGGCAGGAGAATTGCTTGAACCCCGGAGGCAGAGGTTGCAGTGAGCCTAGATCACGCCATTACACTCCAGCCTGGGAGACAGAGCAGGACTCTGTCTCCACAACAACAACAAAAACATCATTTCCTTAATTTTCCTTTTCTTTTGAAAATAAGGACAACAATTCACTGAAAGGCTATGAGTGTGATCCTGATGAACCAAGCAATCTTGCCTTCAGATGCAAAGAATGAATTACAAGCAAGTGTATAAATTATTCTTTTGCTTATGGCAAAAAAATCTTGATACTAAAATACCAATTCAGATAGAAAGAATAAACTACAACCAAGACCATAAATTATTCTTTTGCTTATGGCAAAAAAACTTGATATTAAAATACCAAGTGAATTATTAATAATTATTAAAAGTGGGTAGTAGTCATTAACATTTATTGAGAGCTTTTTATATGCCAAGCAGTGTGCATTTGACTATGCTCTCATTTTCACTCACAACACTATGAGGTAGGCACTGTAATTCCTCTTTCATAGATGCACTAGAGGCGAGGCCTTTGCTCCTCCCACACAGATTGTAACAAAGCCAAGATTCAAACCCAGAGGGTCTAACTCCAGAGCACTCAGTATTGCCTCTCAATGGCACTGAATCCTTATATACAAACATACAGAATATATTTTAGAAAATGTGAGTATATACAAGGGTAAGGTTTAGAGAGTTTAAGAAAATGTATTCTGACAGTAAAAGTCAATGTAACTTTTGCATACCAGAAAAAATAGTTTGATATCAGCAGTTAATTGGCATGGACACTGGGTTTACAGACATGGATTTAAAATGGTCCTGCCATTTTCTAACTGTGCGTGGAGGAAGAGAGATACGGATACTGAAGGGCAAATGGTAACCAAGTTTGTTAAACAGTTCAGCAAACACATTTATTCTTCCTACCACAGAGTAAGACTGCATTTCCCAGTATCCACAGAGATTGAGTTTGGCCATGTGAAAATGCCTATACAACAAAATGTGAACAGAAGAGAGGTGTGCCATGTCTTTGGTTAAGATGTTTAAAGAGTTAGTTAAAAAGTAGTTATGCCTTCTCCACTGTCTTTAACTCATTCCTCCAGCTTGCTATAGTAAGCATAGAAACCTTAGAAGCCACAGTGTAAAGACGGCTGAAGCATAAAACAGAATAAGCCTGACACAATCACTGTTTGGAAAAGAGATGCCTATAATTCAGCTGCACTTGTTACAGACCTTATATAAGCAAGAAATAACCATTATATCAAGTTTAAGTCATTATACGTATTTTGTTCATTTGCTACAGCAGGTAACATTATCCCAGCTGACCGTACCTTATTTACGTCTTTTTGTAGCCCTGTTAGAGAGCAAGGATTTTGATAGAGAGCAATGATTTTGTAGCTGATCTGCTGACGTTTAAATCCGAGCTCTACCACTTACTCACTGTTTGTGAACTCAGATGACTCAGATACATTTGTAGGGCCTAAATTTCTTCATTTTTAAAAAATGGAGACTATAGTAGCAAATGCCTAGAAAAATTCTATAAAAATTAAGTGAGAGGTTCCAATTCAAGATGGCTGGCTCGTTCACGGCTGTCTCATGAAGAGGAGTCAATATAGCAAGTCACTATAACACTTCCAGCAAATCATCTAAGAGAGCACACTGAGAGTCATCAGAGAAGTGACAGGACCCAGGGAAAGCAGAGAAGAGAGAAGCCAGGCAGCCACCAAGCTGGGACCTGTGTGAAGCCGGGAGAGGCATCCTAACGCAGGGAAAAGGGGAATGAGTGAGAGATTTCTGGAGGTCCACACCTCCATCATGGACCTTTACAATCCTAGACATAGGAAAGCCTCCTTGGCCCCTGCCCCCCGGACCTCTAGAGAGAGAGCCTCCAGCTACAGAGTGTGCAGAGGCACCACTCAACTTACATGGAATCCCAAGGCTTCTGATCCCTGAGCAGTCCCGTACCAGCTACCACCACTTCACAAAGGAAGGAGGCCAGGCACTTTCATGTGTCCCCAGGATACAACGTTGATGGCTGGAAAGCAGCTAGGGGCAGTGACTAACTTGTAAGACGACAGTGTTGAAAGCTGAAAAGCAACCCATGAGTACCATGGAACTCTGAACAGGTTTAGTACCTCTGAAGTAGAACAACTAAAAATAAGAGAAAGGATTAAGACTCCAGAAGCTTTTAGACCCCTAGGTAGTCTTCTTACTTTATGCATCTGAAGAAATTCCTCCATTCCCTATGGAGGAAGAAGCCTGAAAAGTTATTTTCTAAAATGGTTTTAATAGAGGATCTCAACACTGGCAATTATTAGACATAGCTGAGCAAGAACACAGCGCTGAAGACAAAAGGATTAAATGAAAGATTACCAAGGAAATGTAGACAGCTCCAACTTTATTATTGTTGGGGAGAAAAAAATAATTCCTCTTCTTTGTTAAATTCTGCATGTGGTGGCAAGTGAATTAAACTGACAAAAGACAAATTAATAAGAGGGGAAGAGGTTAATTCATATGCATATGGAAGCCCACAAAAAAAGTAGCGAGCTCAGGAAATAGTTAAAATTAGAGGCTTATAGACTTTTTTGAAAATAACAAATAGATTTATTTAGGAAAGATATATAGGTTTTTATGACAGCAAATGAAGACAAGACGTTTTTATTATATTTGTTTATATGACTGCAGTGGTTTCTCTATCTTCATCATGGTCGTAACATTCTGGAGAGGGCATTTATGGAAGCTTGATTTCTCAGAAGCTGCTGTTTTTTTGTCAGATAAGGGAAGTTCAAAGTAGACTTTATTATGCATCTGTTGAATCTCAAATATCTTCAGTTAAAAATAATTTTCATACCAACTCTGAGGTTCTGAGGTGGTCCCCATATTATCACACTAGATACCAAGAACTCAGCCCACCAATCTTGTACCACGCTCCACAGTGAGTTAGACATAAACTTTTTTTTTCTTTATTATACTTTAAGTTCTAGGGTACATGTGCACAACGTGCAGGCTTGTTACATATGTATACTTGTGCCATGTTGGTGTGCTACACCCATCACTCCTCAGCACCCATCAACTCGTCATTTACATCAGGTATAACTCCCAATGCCATCCCTCCCCCCTTCCCCCTCCCCATAATAGGCCCTAGTGTGTGATATTCCCCTTCCCAAGTCCAAATGATCTCATTGTTCAATTCCCACCTATGAGTGAGAACATGCAGTGTTTGGTTTTCTGTTCTTGCAATAGTTTGCTGAGAATGATGGTTTCCAGCTGCAACCATGTCCCTAAAGGACATAAACTCATCCTTTTTTATGGCTGCATAGAATTCCATGGCATATATGTGCCACATTTTCTTAATCCAATCTGTCACTGATGGACATTTGGGTTGATTCCAAGTCTTTGCTATTGTGAATAGTGCCGCAATAAACATATGTGTGCATGTGTCTTTATAGCAGCATGATTTATAATCCTTTGGGTATATACCCAGTAATGGGATGGCTGGGTCATATGGTATTTCTATTTCTAGATCCTTGAGGAATCGCCATACTGTCTTCCACAATGGTTGAACTACTTTACAGTCCCATCAACAGTGTAAAAGTTGTTCCTATTTCTCCGCATCCCCTCCAGCACCTGTTGTTTCCTGATTTTTTAATGATTGCCATTCTAACTGGTGTGAGATGGTATCTCATTGTGGTTTTGATTTGCATTTCTCTAATGGTGAGTGATGATGAGCATTTTTTCATGTGTCTGTTGACTGTATGAATGTCTTCTTTTGAGAAATGTCTGTTCATATCCTCTGCCCACTTTTTGATGGGGTTGTTTGTTTTTTTCTTGTAAATTTGTTTGAGTGCTTTGTAGGTTCTGGTTATTAGCCCTTTGTCAGATGAGTAGATTGCAAAACTTTTCTCCCATTCTGTAGGTTGCCTGTTCACTCTGATGGTAGTTTCTTTTGCTGTGCAGAAGCTCTTTAGTTTAATTAGATCCCATTTGTCAATTTTGGCTTTTGTTGTCGTTGCTTTTGGTTGAATTCCTGAATAGACCAATAGCAGGCTCTGAAATTGAGGCAATAAATAATAGCCTACCAACCAAAAATTAAGTCCAGGACCAGACGGATTCACAGCTGCTGAATTCTACCAGAGGTACAAGGAGGAGCTGGTACCATTCCTTCTGAAACTATTCCAATCAATAGAAAAAGAGGGAATCCTCCCTAACTCATTTTATGAGGCCAACATCATCCTGATACCAAAGCCTGGCAGAGACACAACAAAAAAAGGGAATTTTAGACCAATATCCCTGATGAACATCAATGCAAAAATCCTCAATAAAATACTGGCAAACCGAATCCAGCAGCACATCAAAAAGCTTATCCACCATGATCAAGTGGGCTTCATCCCTGGGATGCAAGGCTAGTTCAACATATGCAAATCAATAAATGTAATCCAGCATATAAACAGAATCAAAGACAAAAACCACATGATTATCTCAATAGATTCAGAAAAGACCTTTGACAAAATTCAACAGCCCTTCATGCTAAAAACTCTCAATAAATTCAGTATTGATGGAACGTCTCTCAAAATAATAGGAGCTACTTATGACAAACCCACAGCCAATATCATACTGAATGGGCAAAAACTGGAAGCATTTGCTTTGAAACCTGACACAAGACAGGGATGCCCTCTCTCACCACTCCTATTCAACATAGTGTTGGAAGCTCTGGCTAGGACAATCAGGCAAGAGAAAGAAATAAAGGGTATTCAGTTAGGAAAAGAAGAAATCAAATTGTCCCTGTTTGCAGATGACATGATTGTATATTTAGAAAACCCCATCATCTCAGCCCAAAATCTCCTTAAGCTGATAAGCAACTTCAGCAAAGTCTCAGGATAAAAATCTGTGCAAAAATCACAAGCATTCTTACACACCAGTAACAGACAAACAGAGAGCCAAATCACGAATGAATTTCCATTCACAATTGCTTCAAAGAGAATCAAATATCTAGGAATCCAACTTACGAGGGATGTAAAGGACCTCTTCAAGGAGAACTACAAACCACTGCTCAGTGAAATCAAAGAGGACACAAACAAATGGAAGAACATACCATGCTCATGGATAGGAAGAATCAATATTGTGAAAATGGCCATACTGCCCAAGGTATTTTATAGATTCAATGACATCCCCATTAAGCTACCGATGACTTTCTTCACAGAATTGGAAAAATCTACTTTAAAGTTCATATGGAACCAAAAAAGAGCTCGTATTGCCAAGACAATCTTAAGTCAAAAGAACAAAGCTGGAGGGATCATGCTACCTGACTTTAAACTGTATTACAAGGCTACAGTAACCAAAACATCATGGTACTGATACCAAAACAGAGATATAGACCAATGGAACAGAACAGAGCCCTCAGAAGTAATACTACACATCTACAGCCATCTGATCATTGACAAATCTGAGAAAAACAAGAAATGGGGAAAGGATTCCCCATTTAATAAATAGTGCTGGGAAAATTGGCTAGCCCGTAAGTAGAAAGCTGAAACTGGATCCTTTCCTTACTCCTTATAGGAAAATTAATTCAAGATGGATTAGAGACTTAAATGTTAGACCTAACACTATAAAAACCCTAGAAGAAAACCTAGGTAATACCATTCAGGACATAGGCATGGGCAGGGACTTCATTTCTAAGACATGAACATTTGACCACATCGAGATAAGACAGCCACGTGAAAAGGGCTTCCTGGAGAACCTCCAGCTGGTCTGCCCACTGGGAGTACAGGGTGGAGCCGCAGGAAGTTTGCAGCCATTTGCAGCAAGAAGGAGTCTGGCCTCTCCTGCTCCAGGCTGGTAACCTAGCATTCAATTTGTGGATGGGAGCCTGTTAACAGGAACCCCTCTCGCTTTGTTATGTTGTTTTTCCTTTTCACCCAATAAATTCCGTAACCCCTCACCCTTCAAAGTAGTTGTGTGCCTAATCTTTCCATGTCATGTGACAAGAACCCGGGATTTTCCTACAACAAAGATAACCCCTCAGCCTTCAAAGTGTCTGCGTGCCTAATCTTTCCTGGTCGTGTGATAAGAACCTGGATTTTCCTACAACAAAGATAGCAGAATCTAAACATAATGAAATGTTGAGGGATAGCCAAAGAACCATCCAGCCTGATTACCTTTCGAAGAATCCCAGTCAGCATGCATACAGGTCTTCCAAACAAGCTTTTCACTGTTCCACTCTTAAATATAAACCAAAAATAAAAAATTACCCGATATTTGTAGAAAAGGAAAAAAACCTATCACATAAAATATAGAGTATATTAAAAAATAAAAGAAATAATTGGAGAAGCATAAACGAAAAAAGAAGAGAAAAAAATTCTTGTAGAAAACCATATATAGTTAATATCATCAGGAGATGAGAAAAGTTATTGCAGCTACTAAATAAGAAAAGGATGTGATTCAAAAAAAAAAAAAAATGAGCATTCAAAGTACAAGAAAATAGTGCCAGGTATTAAAAATGTAATAGCCAAAAAGGAAAATAATTTTTAAAAACTAAAAAAAAAAAATTTAGAAAATGAAGCTGAGGAAATCTCCCAGAACTATAATAAAAAATACAGAAAAAAAAAAAAAAAATAAGGCAGTTTCTTGTAAAAATTGAAGAACATTCTAGGGGGAACCAAAACAAAAGTTCTAAAATAGGATAACAGCAACAATGGAAGAAAATTAATAATAAAATAATGCAAGAAACATTTTCAGGACTACTTGAATATGTAGATAGAAAGGGCCCACTAATGGCCCTGCAAATAGATTAATATAAAACTAAACTAATAAGTACCTTTGCAAATTTTTAAAATATTAGGGCAAAAAGAAGTTCTTGAAAATCTCCACAGGAAAATTGCAGTTTCAGAACAAGACTAAAATTAATAATAGCATTAAATTTGTTAAGAACAGCAATAAAAACTAGGAAAGAATGGAGTGGTGCATTCAAACTCTAAGAAAAAATTCTCAAATTAGAATTCTATACTAAGTCACATTATCAATTTAAGGTGAAAGCAGAATAAAAGCATTGGCAGACATGAAAAATCTCAACAACAAAAATTCCTTGCATGCAGCCTTTCTCGGGAAGCTCTAGGAGAAAACGTTCCATTAAAATGGAATAAAATAAGACAGAAAAATGCCTTAAATCCAGGAAACAAAGGAGTCAAGATAAAGCTGAAGATCACCTAGCACAGTGCTAAAGGGAAGCTTAAAATAATACATATGCCTTAAATCAACTATTCCTGATAACATAGTTAGAGGAAGTAGGGCAATGCAACTGTTAAATTATGTGTGAAAGCCGGGATGCCTAGAAGAAATTCGTATCACAAATATTACAGAAAGATAAGTAAATAGGGGTTTAATATTCATGGATTTTTCTCCTATTTTATTTAAAATGTCAGACCTGTCTTAATGAGATTCTACTGACATTTATTCTTTTTTAATTTTTCTTAGATCTTAAGAACCAGAAATTGGCATTAGAAGTTCCATTTCCAAATCTAAACAATACTAAATAATTCAACCTATCCATCTTTTTCTTGTCAGCACATTTCATTGGCAAACAATTCTAATTATTAAAAATCTCTTTTTGTAATGGAGTTAAAACTGCTTTCCTGTGAAGAAAATTAAAATATTTTATCCCAAAATGTATTTATTTGACATACTGTGAAATGGCTGTCACTTGGCCACCCTGACAGAAGCGGTCTTGCAAAGCTGTCTTATACATATCCCATATGTCTCTACATATGGGAAAATCTGCTGTATGTAGAGAATCTCCATTAATGCAGCCATGCCTCCCTCTCCTTTCTACACCTTTCACCTGGATCCAGAAAAGATTGAATCCGACACCTTTTGAAGTCTGAAAAGCAACATTTTCTATCTATTCTCTCTGAAGGGGGTTTTGTCTACATGATAAGGCCATCTTTACTGACCAAGCTTCTTCCTTTCTTGTCACTAACATGATTTACTTGCTTTGGCTATGCTGAGTCTGCATTTTTCACTGGGGCCTCAAGGTGGTATGTAAGTTTCTATATCGTATTGGGAAGTAGGGTCTTCATTCTGAAAGCTCACATGTATACACGTTAAATAAATTAGTATCCCTTTTCTCTTATTAATCAATATGCCTCATTTCAGTGACTTTTAGTGAACCTTTAGGGGGTCAAGAGCCTATGGACGCCACACCTCTAACTTCAAGCATCTAGTCTTTTTTTCTGTGATCTACAGCAGGGATCCCCAACTGCTGGGCTGTGGACCAGTACTGGTTCATAGCCTGTTAGGAACTGGACTGCACAGCAGGAGGTGAGTGATGCCCAAGAGAGCATTACTGTCCTAGCTTCCCCTCTGTCAGATCAGCTGCAGCATTAGATTCTTATAGGAGTGTGAACCCTATTGTGAACTGTGCATGTGAGGTTGTATACTTCTTAAGAGAATCTAATGCCTGATGATCTGAGGTGGAACAGTTTTGTCTTGAAACCATGCCCTCCCACCCCCATCTGTGGAAACAGTGTCTTCCACGAAACTGGTTCCTAGTGCCAAAAAGGTTGGAAACTGCTGATCTAAAGCATAATGTCTCTTACATACGGCAATTTTTCAAAACGTGGCTGACTTCAAATACATCACTGCCTCTCTTAGTTTTTTAGTGGATGCCTGAGGATCGCAATTATCATCTTAATAGAAAATAATATATTTCATTTAATACTAACAATTTTGATAGTCTACAAAAACTTTTCTCCAATATACTTCTGTTCCCTCCTCTATCCTTTGTGCTATTATATGTTTCTACATTAAAAGCATATAAACACAGTTTTATAATTATTGCCTTATTAATTGTCTTTTAAATCATGTAGGGAAAGAAAAGAGTTACAAAAAAAGTTAATATTACTTTTTATATTTACCTATGTAGTTACCTTTATTAGTTCCCTTTATTTCTTCATGTGGATTCAAGTTACCATTTAATGTCCTTTTATTTCAGCCTAAAGAACTCTTTTTAGCATTTGTTGTAGGGCATGTCTGCTAGCAGTGAATTCTACCAGATCTTGTTTTATCTGAAAAATACTGTTATTTCTTCTCATAGGAAAGTTTTGCTGAATATACAAATCTTAGTTGCAGGGTTTTTGTTTATTTCCTTCAACACTTTGGAGATGTCATCACTGTGTCTTCTGGCTCTTATGAGAAGTTATCTGTTGAGTTTATTGAAGATTCTTCATATGTGATAAGCTATTTTACTGTTGCTGCTCTCAAGATTTTCTTATTGTCTTTGACTTTTGTCAATTTGACTATGATGTCTCTGGTTATAGATCTTTTTTGGTTTATTCTACTTGGAGTTCATTGAGCTTCTTGGATGTAGAGATTCGTATTTTTCATTACATTTGGGAAGTTTTTGGTCATTTTTTTTTATATAATGTTTTTCCCCTCTTCTTTCCTTTGAGGACACCCAGTATGTCTATGTTGGTGTGCTTGATAATATCTCACCATTTTCTCTGTTTATCTTGCAAACCAAAAGTAAAATTTGAAGCCCCATGTTCCCCACTCCCCCACCCTCTACCAGTCATCTAAACGGATCCCTCCTCTTGACCAAGAGCATTCCAAAATTAACCTGAAAAATTAGTTCAGGCCATGACAGAATGGGGGAGAAGGTATGTCTCATTTTACCCTCTTACCTTTTGGAATTCGGGAAAAGTAGACCAACATTAACATCAACACAGACTTAAGTCTGATAAGAGACATTTATGATATATTCTCTCTGAAGTCTGCTAACCTGGAGGCCTCATTTACATAGTAAAACTTTGGTCTCCACAACCCCTTATCATCATGACCCCAACATTCCTTTCTATCGATTTTAGGTCTTTGGGTAATTACTTAACTCTCAACAAACTGTCAATCAGAAAATTTTTAAATCTGCCTATAACCTGGAAGCCCTCCGTTCAGGTTGCCCTGCCTTTCCAGATTGAACCAATGTACATCTTACTGGTGTTGACTGATGCATTATGTCTCCCTAAAAACACAATAAAGCTGTACCCCACAATCTTGGTCACATGTCTTCAGGACCTCCTGAGGCTGTGTCATGGACATGTGCTTAACCCTGGCAAAATAAACATTCTAAGTGATTTGACACTTGTCACAGATACTTTTGGGCTCACAATCTTTCTTAATTTCTTTCTGTTCCTCAGACTAGAAAATCTCTACTGACATATATTAAAGTTAAATAATTGTTTTTTTTGCCACCTCACATCTGTTGCTAATCTTTTCTGGTGAATTTTCCATTTGAATTATTAGGTTTTCAACTCTACAGTTTCAAATAAAATTTAAAATTTATTTTCAAATATAATTGGAATTTTTATTATTTCTATCTAATGATATTGTGTATTTGGTGCAACATTATTTTTATACTTTAATTCTTTAGTCATGACATCCTTTAGTTCTTTGAGCATATTTATAATAACTTCTTTAAAGTCCTTATTTACTAAGTACAATATCTGAGCATCCTCAGAGATATTTCTGTTGGCTGCCTTTTTTCCTATGTGTATGGCATATTTTCCTATCTCATAATTTTTGATAATTGGATATTTTGATATTACATTGTAACAACTTTGTCATATCTTTTCCCTACCCTGAGGGTTTGTTGTTGTTGCTGTTATAGTTGCTATTGCTTTTCTTGTTGCTGCTTATTTTTTTAATGATTTTCCTGAACTAATTCTGTCAATTCTGTGTTTCCTGCAGCATGTGGCCACTGAGTTCCCTGCTAGCATTTTTTAAGTTCTTGTTTTATTTTTAAGCCTGGCTTCCTCAGGTTCATATCTAGGTCATTATAATTTAGTAGTTAGCCAGTGATCACTCAAAAAAGTGTCTTAAGTTTGTCTGAATGTCTACCAACCCTTTCCAAGGGAAACTGTATGAGAAGGCATGTCTTCAAATTTTAGGCAGCCTACAAAAGAGTCATATTTTTTTACTTGCTATTTGCACAGGGCCTGAAGTTTAGACAGGGGTGAGTAAAGGAGACCTCTTCCTTTCCCAGGTCTTTCTTGATCATGCACAAAGCCCTTTATGTGAGGGTAGCTATCCTGTTCCCAGGACTATTATATTGAACTTTTTCCAAGTTTCCCTATGATCATTCAATTCTTTAAGACTTTCTTTTAAATTTTGTATGAGGCTCTTGTTTCTCCAACTGAAATCACAGTCTTAGGCAGCTTGGATATTTCCAACAAACTGATGTTATTTTCAGATTACTATTCTCAAGGGATAGTGCTTTTGCACTGTGCTATAAGCTGTAAGTCAAATCAAATAGCCACAATACTCTGGGAATGGAGATTTTCCAAGAAGTTGCTGGTACAGACAACATACTGACTGTGCTTCCGGATGGAAATTTTAACATAACAATAAAAGAGATCATTCCTCACTTTAGGCTGCAAGGCTATTGGGTTTTCATAAGCTACCACACCACTGAACTAGAGATGGAGGATTGATAGAACTTGAACAACATTTTAAAATATCACAGGCCCTGCTTTCTTATGAAAGTTCAGTACTTTCTCACAATAAATGATCTTGTTTGTTTAATGGTTTTGGTTAATTTTCAAAGTTGTGAAGTCATGGATTTTAGTTGTTTTATCATTTTTTTACATTGTTTTTATGGGAGAAGAAGCTCATCAAATTCTTCACAGCATCATTCCAGAAGTCCTCTCTTTCTTATGCAACTATATATTCTCTCGTCTAAGTACCTCCAGTTGCCTGTAAATTATACTACTATAAGAATAAAAGTTCAGTTTGTTTGATCATAATTGTATCATCAGCAACTAGCACAGTCTCTTTCCTTCTATGTGAAGGAAACAAAATCTCAAACAGAGATTTAGGTAGGAAGGTAGGTAGATGTATAGATTGGTAGACAGAGAAAGAGAGAGAGAGAGGACATGTGTGTATATGTACAGACATCCCCATGTATAATTTACATAAGAATATAAAAGAATCTAAGTAGCAATTACATCTAGAAAATGGCAAGCTAGTGAAGGAGAATACATTTGCTTTCAATTTTTGTTTTTCTACTGTTTTAACTTTTAGAGAAACATGAATTATATCAATATAGACAGATTGATAGTTGGAGGAATAGGATTAAATTATCCTCAAAAAATATTTCTAGGCCTTTTACTCTCATGATTGTTCTCTGTACAAATTCTTTTTTGTCAGTGCTTCTATAAAAATATGGCTTTCACAATCCAACAAAAATAAAAGATAAAAGATAATTGGACTAACACACCAAGTTTAGTGTGATGAATTTTCCTTGCTCAAGATGCAATAGTTTTATCAATGTTCTTTGTGGTGGTTGCATTTGCTTAAATAGCAGTTACTTCTCCTAGAGCATCAAAGTAACATTATCAAAAAGATATTCCTTTGGAGGAAAAGTGAGAATGTTTAGTTCAAAGACTTTATTTTGCAATTAAACAAAATATGGGGGCCTCTACATTTAAAATATTTACTTAAAGACATATTACCAGATCAAGTTGTCCAACTTGGCTTGTCTTAATCATGAAGTCCTTTGGAAATATTAGTAACTAAACATCTAAAAGGGTCCCAAGAGATGTGCTCTATAGAAAGAGTTATATTTTGTGGTGCCATTTAAATGCAAAAAGAGTTCAGGACAGATGGGAGTGATTTTTACTTAGACCTTAACATTCTAGGGAGATGAGAGATGTGAAGCTCCAATGTATGCTTTTCTAGAACAGCATTTATTACAGTGTGGTCTCAGTAGTCCCCAGATCCTTGTAGGCTGTCTGTGGTGGAAGTTATTTTTGTAATAATAAGACTTTTTTGCTATTTTGGTCTCATATCCTCTACAAGAGTAATGTGGACTTTTCCAAAGGCTATGCATTGTGCTATCACGACGGTGTGAATGCAGAAGCAGATGTGAGGATCCAAATGTCTTCCATTAAGGCAGATATTTAAGGGATTTATGAAAATGCAAAATAATACCACCCTTCTCACACATTTTTAACCCAGAAATTATTATTTTACATAACAATATATTATATATACATTAAAGTATAATGGGCTTATTATTTAGTAAATATTTTATATTTTTTCAGTTTTAATTTATTAAATTATTAATATTTATTTTCTTAACTGTAAAAAGGGTCATGAAACCAAAAATATTGAGAGTCACAGCACTAGATTAGCTAGCTAAAAAAGCAGTATGAATGAAAAGATGTTGTGATTATTGGTAGAACAGAATTACTTGAATCTTTTATCAAACATGAAAGAGAAAAATAAACTACTATACATTTATTATGACATAATCTCAATTTTGTGAAGTACTACAAAACCAAGCAATCCATAGTAAAAGATCAAAACTATATTAGCAAAAGTGAGACTAAAATCTAAAATGCTAACTCACAAAACACTTCAATTTTCTAACTTGTATGTCTCTAAAAATATTATAATAACTACTTTGGATGAAGTGTAAGAATCAGCAATATTAAAAAGAAAACATTTTCAAAATTAATGTTTACAAATCTTAGACATTTTCCTTTCTTGAAAGTTTGTGTTTATTTGTAGTTTATCCAGCATAGAAAAATTTTGAAAGATCACAAAAAATAAAATTGCATCTGCTCATGAATTGACAAATATAATATAATGAGGTTTATCTTCTTGGCTAAGGAAATTAAAACCTAAATAATTAGAGAGAGAGAGAGAGAGAGACCATATGAAGATAACTTTTACTCAAATCTAAGATGTGAGTTTTTTGTTTATAAACACACACACAAAGCTGCATTTTCTCTAACTGGTTTAAAAACAAAAGACAATGCTGAGTTTGTATGGAGTCTTATAATCAATCCCATTCTGGGAATCCTGATTATCTTAGTAGGGTTAGGAGGAGATTTCGCTACATTTTTATTTTGGAAGTAATTATTTTTCTTGGCACAGAGGCAAATGTATTCAAATAGTTACCTGAATAGTGATTATTAATTAATGTAATTTTCACCAAGAAAGGATAATCCATAAGTGAAGAACTACATTGAGATGTTTAAAAGATGCTTTGGATGTATTAAACTCTGTTAAGTCTGGGGTTGTAAACTTGTCACCATCAGTGATTCTTAAACTGTAATGTAGAGAAGCCCACGTGGATCTTCCTAAAAATACGGTTTCAAAGGAATGACGCCTTTAACAGAGTCTAATTACATGTATCTTGAGGTGGAAGCCCAGGAATCTACATTTTAGCAGTATCCAAGCTGATTCTGACAAATGCGAGATAAGTTACACACTTTGAGAAAATGTTCCAGTACAATCTAAGTAAAGTCCTTCTGAGGTTTCAAAAGTTTCCATTTAAATTTGGATTTAAGTTTATTAATCTAACTGAATTTATTAAAGTCATTTAAATTTAAATGCAATCATTTTAAGAGACTTGGGATAAGGTACCAAATGTGCAGTTAAAACCATTTCATCACATGAATCATGACACAGTTGCCCAACGTCATAAATGTGCACAATGTACATAAATGTGAAGTTAAAATTAATTTAAACACACTGGTCATAATACAATTTTTATCACTTTGAAAAATAATTACATTAATGGCTCTAGTTTAAAAATTTTTCAAAGAACTTTTATTAAATTAACATCTCCTTGTCTCTAAAGATTAAAATCATACAAAATTGTATGTATGTTCTTTACTCTAGTAACTGCATTAGTTCTATCTTTAGGTGGTTTTTTTGTATAGCATATTTATGTGAATAAAATATTTAATATATTTTTTGATGGTCATACTGCCTATGAAGATACATAAAAGGAAATGTGTATTAGGTAAGCTATGAACAACCACATAAAGTTTCAGTAGACTCTATCAGAATATTATATAACCTGAATGACTAATATAATATTAATAATTCTTTAACATATATTGAAGTATTTCCTTTTGGAGCAGTAATTACTTTTTCCCACTAACTTATTTTTTAAACAAAATCTCATAATTGATATAACTGAGACATTGGCAATAAGTTGATCATTCTGACTGTAGTTTGTATCAAGTTAGTATACTTACCCAACATTTTATTGAATACCTACTATGTGCAAGATGTTGACTATGCACAGAGATACTATTGTTAAGTATTTCAGAATCTAACCTACATACATACATCAAACTGTATAATAGAGTGAGTATAACAAGTGTTTTAATGGAGGTGTAAAGATGATAGGAATAGAGGAAGTAAAATAATTATGTCTGGGAGAAGGCATGGAGAGAAGAGTTGGAAAGATTTGTAGAAGATTACACAAAGAAAAGTAAATTTGACTTGGACTCTGAAGACTGGGATTTCAGTCAACTGAAAAATATGAGGAACAGAGAGAATAACAGGAGCAAATGCATGGAGTCTTGAAATTGTGTCCTATGTTTCAGACGACATGTGATATGTAAGTGACGTGGAAGCGGAAGATCAGACTGCCCATGTCAGTCAAGGTCAGATTCAGAATAAGTATTAAACATATGTTTTGGAGTTACAATGAGGCTCTAGAAAATCTGAAGCCATGAAATAGTTTTAAATGCAAGCTTGGTATGGTGTGACAACCTAAATAACAGAAAGAAATTCTGCAAAGATATTGAGTTTATTTGGGAATGTGCAGGTGATTTGCAAATCCAGGATATACAAGCTTTGGGGACCGTAGACATGGCTAAAGAAGTTGAGGCAAAGGGAAGCTTTTAAAGGCAAAAGGGAAAATTATACATACTTTGTCTGGAAACAAAGCAAACATTGGTAATAGAGGCTGATCGCAGGAGTTGACGCCATTCGTTGGTGGTGACAGTATCAGGCAAGTGTTCTTGTGCATTGAGCTAACTGCAGTTTTAAAAATCACTGCCAGAAGTTCTTGTTATAAGGCATACGTGTGTAAGAGCCCTTTAGAGAGTCTTTGTAATAGGTCTTATCATTGGCATGTGTATGAGGGCCCTCCACTCCTAACCTCCTGGGGTTTTATTTATTTTTTTTAGGGTTTGACACAAGTGACTCAGTTTTAATTCTGACAACTTTCATAAGTGATATGTATGCCTTGTTATATTTCTCTGGAGGCAGTTTTCAAAGAGGGGAAAACTTGAGGCAAGGAGATCATTAGAAGAAAAATGCATTAATAGATCCCTGAATTCGCATAGTAGTGGTGAGCAACAATAGAAAGGGAGGGAGAGGAAGAAAGGGAAGAATGAAGGAAGAAGAAAGGAAGGAAGAGAGGGAAGAAGAAAGGAGGGAAGAGAGGGAAGAAGAAAACCACAAAAAATGGGCAAATGAAATTAGGATTAAATTAGTGAGGAATTGGAAAAGTTAAAGAGGAATCAAATATGACCCTAAAGTTTTAAAGACTTAAAAGCTCTAGCTTAAACTTTAAGGCTAATTTTTATGCTGTAACCACTGGTTGAATTCATTTTGTTTTCTTTTAAAAATATTTATGACTTTCAGATTTTACTTCTTTCTATTTCTCTACCTGTTAAGATGTAAATGTACTTATTTACTTGTTAAAACTTATGAAAACAACAAATTCCGATTTGATTAGTTCCTGGCTATTGATTAGATTTTATTACTTTGTTTCATTTCCAAATTTTCTTTTAGATGTATTGCCATTTCACCTCATTATCCATTTCAAATTTCTTTTCAGCATTACTTAAAAAGTAATTTAGGTTTATTGTAATTAGAACATTTTTGGAACCCCAGTTTTTAAATGGTAGCATCTCCTATGACTCAATACCTGAAAAATTACTAGCACTTTGTATTGCATTTGTTTCTATTACCTAGTGGCTCATTATCCCTTCTGAGAGAAGCTGCCCATCACATGATCCTCACTACAGAGGCAGATAAGGCTGACTATAGGCAGACATATTTTCTATTACGTGACTCACCCGTGCCCACTTCCTTCTGCCATGGCTGATCACTATCTACAGCCTGACTTAAAAACCTTAACGGAGCCTCCCAGCACTTTGGGAGGCCAAGGCGGGCGGATCACAAGATCAGGAGTTCGAAACCAGCCTGGCCAACATGGTGAAACCCTGTCTCTACTAAAAATACCAAAATTAGCTGGGCATGGTGGCAGGCGCCTGTAATCCCAGATACTCAGGAGGCTGAGGCAGGAGAATCCTTTGAACCCTGGAGGCTGAGGTTGCAGTGAGCCGAGATCATGCCATTGCACTCCACCCTGGGCTACAGGGCAAGACTCCGAAAAAAAAAAAAAAAAGAAAAAGAAAAAAAAAGGCCTTAATGGAGCCACACTTCTTCCTCTGGAATGTGAATTAAGTTACTAAAGAAAACTGGAGCTGGAAGGGATTGGAAGGGTAAGTCCCAAATCAAAGTTATAAGCACAAACACTGTATGTAACCCCCAGGAAGGCGATCAGAAGGGAGAGAAAAATGGAGCTGACAATGGGGAGGAAATAGCTTGGAAAAAGAATGAGCTTGTGACATATGAGAACAAGAGCTTTCATCAAGACTGACATCTTTCCAACTCATTTCTGTCTTTGAAATACTCTCTTTTTAGAAGTAAACTACATGTGTGTTTGGTTTCTTATCAAACTAGCTTATCTCAAGTTTTCTACAAATCGTTTCCAACTCTTCATTTCTGGAAACGAAAATATGCCTAAACCCCATTCTCAGAGGTGTATTGGGACAAGCAGATACACTTTGATAGAAGGAAACAGGATAACTAAGCCTCTCTTGTAAAATAAGTATTCTTAAGTTACAGATAATACTTGTATCTCCTCTCATCCTTGCAACATAAAATGAGTTCAGAATCTCGATCTCCTTTTCTAAAAGACATGCAGTCTTCCCAGGATCTATACATTCTTGTTAACGCTTGAAACAGTTTAGCCATTTATTTATTGAGCAAAAAAAACAAAGAAGTTTTCAAAAAACAGAAAAACAGATATTTTGTAGACACAGCAGCAGTATTTTTGTACTTCACAATAAAATCAGGAAATATCATGAATCCTATCAGCCTGAGAAAACAAGCCAACATCTCCAGGTGGACGGCCACCTGCTGGCAGTTGCCTTTACATCATGAATCGCCATAGGAAATTATGGACCTCCCTCAGGGAGTTCCAAGAACATTTGTTCGAGGGCAATTTTGACTTGACTGAATCAGCAAACTGAGATTCTCTATGAGGGAAAAAACTATCATCAGAGGAGGCATTTTAGGAGACTAATTCTGATTCCACTAATTGTAAAATACATTCTGTGACAGAAGATCTTTTCGTTAGAATACAAGAGAAGGAAATTAAATGTCAGCAGAACATAACTAATTTTCTCTGACACTTCTGACTTTTAAAAATGAATATACCATAAATTAACTGCTTCAAATCCCATTTGAAAATTGGTGTGGTAAATACCTAAACAAGGAAACCACAAGGTGAAAATCCAATAAATATTTGAAGTATACACATTGTAAGCGTTTAGTCCTGTGACTGCCGTTAATCACAACACATTTTAACTACCATTTATACTTGCTTTGAGCAATTTTCCAGCCATATAATAAAGTGAAACTAACTGTGTTTATCCACACCTTATTTTTTAACCCCACATTGTATTACCTAGCTTGAAAGTTGTGCCAGCCTTCATCTAAAAATGACTTTTCACATTTTCCAAAAGGAATCACTTCTACTCTCAAAAGATAAAGATTAAGACTTCTGTTTTTTAAAGTGCTACAAATTCTGAAGGTATTAATTCCAAAAGAAGTTGCAAAAATATTTTATCTAACAAGTTTCCCTAGGAGATTACTCTAAAAGGGATAATTCACATGGGAACATAAAAGTCAATGTAGTTATTTTTTTCTTTAGAAAATTAGCCACACTAAAGAAAAAGCTACTAGGAAAATAAATAGAAAAGAATTTTTAAATTGTTACTGCTATTTTTATTCCTGTTACATTTTTGTGTTGACATCGCCCAATACCCAGGCTTCTCCAAACCTCCTCCCACACACTTAATTATATTAACAAAAATTTTTGAACCCTATTCTGTGATAGGCACAGTTCCAAGCAGGTCTTGTCTAACCATTGTTCACCATGTGTACTATCTCATTAAATTTGAATATGCTTTACTTGCTATATTTATAGTGTAAGCATAACAACATTTTTCATTTACTGAGCATCATATGTATCCACCGTAGTTTACTTCCTAGTATGTAGGAATGCTAACATGTATTCCTCCCTAAAGTCCTGATAATCAAGTTAGAAAAATAAATTATGTCCAAAAATGTCTATGGTATAAAGTGCAAAAATAAACCTGTTATAGGAGAGATACCAAGAAAGAGAAGGAAGGATAAAAATTAGTTTTACTTTGTCATTTCATGTGGGGATCATCACCCTTTAGTAAGGGGCAATTGAAGCATCCTTCCACAAGAATTAATTGATATTTACACTGTTGATGGAAGTGCTTAAGCAATGTTTAGGTTTATCAAAAACTCTCCCTCCTTAGTTTGTGTACATATTAACAAAGCAAGCAATATCATACATAGTCACCCATTGCTTAATGATGGAGATACATTCAGAGAAATGCATCTTCAGGTGATTTTGTCATTGTTTCTAACATCACAGAGTGTACTTACACAAACCCAGAGGGTGGTATAGCCCACTACGCATGTGGATTATATGGTAGAGCCTATTGCTCCTAGACTACACACCTGTGCAGCCTGTTACTGTACTGAATCCTGTAGGCAATTGTAACAAGATGGTATTTGTGTATCTAAACATAGAAGATGTAATGCTTTGTGCTATGACTTTATGACTGCTACAAGATCACTAAGGGTTAGGAATTTTTCAGCTCCATTATAGTCCTGTGGGATCAGCATTGTATCAGTGGTTTATTGTTGACCAGAACTACCTTATGTGATGCATGAGACTATCTAGTTCTAAATAATAGTATAGCACATATGTACTACCTACAATTACTCATTACTCTTGTATAGTCAGCTTTTTTCTTTTTTTCTTTTTTTTTTTTTTTTTGGTTAACCAACATTTTATTCATGAGTTTTAATGTAATTAAGTTCTCTGAAACCTTGAATGTTTAGATAGATAGCCAATCCAAATTTATTTTCCTAAATATACAAATGTTGAAAACATTTTTTTGCATGAATTATCTAGAACATCTAACCTCATTTACCCATATCACAAATATGTACTTTATTTGGCACCATTTTACCCTATATAAAGAGGATATTATTTAAAGTGTGTTTTTAAATAGAAAACACTTGTGCCAAGTGTTGAGGAAAAAAACATACAGAGTATTTGGGACAACTATGAGGAAAAAATAATTGTCAATGTGTTTCCAACAAAACTATTTCTAGAAAATAAAATCTAATCTAAAATATCAGCCCAGAATTATGCTATTCATTTATTTTCACATATAAAGAGAGGACCAAATACATGCTGCTATTATGTGAGTTAATGTGTGGGGTATGGGGTAGGGAAGAATGTGAAAGAATACAAATATGAGAAAATAATCATATTTGCCGTATTTTTAGATATATTTTAATTGCAAATATAAAACCCACCTTAGTCAACTCAAGTTTCCTGCAAAGAATTCACTGGCACATGTAACCTAACTTTGTTAAAGTCAGAATGCAGCTGGGCCACAAGGTGACTGAATCAAAGGACTTGCTAGGATGCACTCCTTTCAGTTCTTACCCTTGGTTTTCTGTGTGCAACCTCTTTATCTAATTAATCTGGTTTTTCCCACTGGCTTAGAAACAAGAATACTAATGGTCTTATTAATATTGCTAATGTTCACTTCCAAAGAACTGAAATGCTTTTTGCCCGATGTTAAATTCTAAAAATTCCCAGGAAGTATTGTAATTGGTCCAAATTGAATACACTGTCCATCTTTGGACAAATAATAGTAGTCAGGGGCATTGGGCATCATAATGGGGACAACTTGGGTCAGGTATTGCATCCTAGGTCAATCACTGTAGCCATGGAAGCCTCTACCATATCCAAGAATGAAGGAGAAGTCTGAACAGAAAATCGGTAGGTGTCCACTACACTGTCCTTAGAAGTTAAAATAATTAGGTTGCCACATGACAGAACATGCTGTTAACTTTTAGATAGAACATCTTAATAGTTTTACAATAAGAAATATGATTAGTTTTCCAATATGAAATTAGTTTTCCAATATGAAATTTATTTTAAACGCAACTAAGTACGTAATATTTCCGGAATGGGAATAAAGTGAATTATGTCGAGGGTGTAGAGATGAACTGAAACTATGCCATTAGAGAGTCTTCTAAGTGCTGAATTGTTTGTATTCAATAAAATAATTGCCATTTTCTCAAGACACCTAATTTGACAGTTCACAAAGCCCCACAGCACCTACTGTTTATGATCCTAATTATAAGAGCACAACCCAAAACCACCATGAACAAAAAGCACATCAGACTGTCTCAAAGAACAGACTAACAAAATGAAAGATTCTCACACAATAAATATGAAATGCTTATATATTAAGAAGACCAAAGTTGTGATATCTAAAATGGCACAATAATTTTTCCAGAATTATGTTCTAAAAAATAACACTTAAAAAGAAATGTAGCATTGCCTGCAGAGTTTGAAATTGCTGCCTCTGACAGAGTTACTTCCTGTTGATATCAATTTTCCTGAGGGGCGAGACATTTAACTAGCAATCCTTCTCCAACCGAGAAACATCAGTGTCTGTTTAGAACCAAGTCTTTGTTGATTTGGGGTCCAGGCCTTGTTCCGTAGTCCGGGGGCTGCATTCTATTAGCAGCAAATGGCCCAGTCACTGAATGAGCAAGCCTCCAACACTGTGCTCTTATTCCTCGGCTGATAATGTTTATATTACTTCCAACTGCTTCAATATTCCTCACATGAGCCACCTTGCTGAATACTTAAAGCAGGAGTTAGCAATCTCCACAGATCATAATTCATGATCATGGACTTCTGATACACCGGCTACTGGTTTTAGCCATACTCATAGACCCTCAAGAAAATCACAAACATTCTTGTCTTATGTTTTCTGGGTACTTGAATGATGTCATACTATCTACCAGAGAAAAATCCCCAGAGGATAGTACATGTGAATTAGTCACTTTTTTCATCTTGTAAGCTCAACACCTATGGGATAGTAAGCACCTGATAAAAATTTGTCGATTAAATGACTAAGTGAATAACACTTCCAACTAGGAAGAAATAATTCTATTAGAAATGCAGAGGATGGACTTCCACAATACAGTGCCAATTGTCTTCATGCTTAGGGTTCAATGTTTATTATATTAAAACATAATAACGGCCGGACACGGTGGTTCATGCCTGTAATCCCAGCACTTTGGGAGACTGAGGTGGGCGGATCACCTAAGGTTGGGAGTTCAAGACCAGCCTGACCAGCATGGAGAAACCCTGTCTCTAATAAAAATACAAAATTAGCCAGGGTGGTGGCACCTGCCTGTAATCCCAGCTACTTGGAAGGCTGAAACAGGAGAATCGCTTGAACCTGGGAGGAGAGGTTGCGGTGAGCTGAGATCACACCATTGCACTCCAGCCTGGGCAATGAAAGTGAAACTTCATCTCAAAAAAAAAAAAAAAAAAAAAAAAAAAAACACATAAAAATGAAAAAAAACCCTATAATAATGATAGCACCTACCTATCATTTATTCTTTAATTACCTTGACCATTAATAGAAGAAACAAGCAAAGGACTATCTCAGGAGTGCTGTAAGAGATAACAATAGTTTTCATGTTAAGTGGTAGCCCTTGAAGTGAGAAGAGGGCAAATTCTGAATACATATTGTCTGTACAAATAACAAGATGTGTGATGAACTAGATATGTGGCATGAGAGAAAACAGAAAAGTATACATACAGACAGACACAGAGAGACAGAAACAGAGAGAGAGAGAGGGACATATAGAGACATACAGAGACATAGAGACTAACAGAGTTCGGGAGAGAACAGAGACAGAGAGAGAAAGACAGAGATCAGGAAATGAAATAAGGAAGCAATTAACATGTGAACTCTACTGAAGTCATGAGCCCACAAGAGTAGATAGAGGAGAGAAACATCCATTGACAACGACTTAAAAGTTAGGACATACAAAGAGGTGACTGGAAAGGAGGTACCAGTAAGGCAAAAGGAAAACCAAGTAAAGAAAATGTTTTCGTCGGGAGAAAGTAATAATATTTGTTAAACATCACTTATACATCAAGTTAAATGAAGACTAAACGTTGTCATTATTCTGGTCAAGATCGAAGTCATTGGTGACCTTGTCAAGAGCGCTTCACAAGAGAAACAAGCAGGATTGTTTGATTACAGGTCTGTTACAGAGAATGGGAGGAAAAAAGAGGAAACGGTGTTTTCAGCAATGCTTATAAAGAGCTTTATTCTAAGATGCAGAACAAGGGGTGAAAGGGTTGTAGATACTAACCGGAGCTTATTTTTAAGGGCAGGAAGTTTACAGAATGCTTGAGTAATACAAACAAGAGAAGTGGAGTAATGAAAGACGAAGACAGAGTAATTGCAGGAGTAAATTTTTACTGAATGCTCACAATATTTGAGATACAGCGTCAAGTGATTTACTTGTGTCTTATTTAATGATTAAAACAAACCCTGGGGTAAATAATGTTATTTTGTTTTACAGATGTGGAAATCACTTAGAGAAGTTTAGGCTGCTTGCCTAAAGTCACACAGCCGGTAAGAGACAGAGTCAAAAGTTAAACCCAAGACTGCTTCAAATCTCCATTGCTTCAAATCTCCATGAACTTGACCTAATCATTAGTTACAGGTAAATTTTGTCAGGCCACTAAAGTACAGCCATTAATTTTTTTTTTTTTTTTTTTTGTGAGACAGAGTCTCGCTCAGTCTCACAGGCTGGAGTGCTGTGGCACGATCTCGGCTCATTGCAAGCTCCGCCTCCCGGGTTCACGCCATTCTCCTGCCTCAGTCTCCTGAGTAGCTGGGACTACAGGCGCCCACCACCGAACCCGGCTAATTTTTTTGTATTTTTAGTAGAGACGGGGTTTCACAATGTTAGCCAGGATAGTCTCGATCTCCTGACCTCGTAAGCCGCCCGTCTCGGCCTCCCAAAGCGCTGGGATTACAGGCGTGAGCCACCATACCCGGCCCAGCCATTAATCTTATCTGAACCCAGGCCTGTAAAATTATTTGTGCAGCCTTCTAAGTACCCAAGAATTTTCTTCAGAACTAAGACAGCCTCAAATAATGGTTTCTACAAATCTCAGCTACATAATTTTCCATGGTTGAACAACATAAAATATATATACATACATATATTTCTATCAAGCTAAATATGTTGTTTACATGTAAATCTCATGTTTAGTTGTTCGGCAAAAAACAGTAAATTGCTCAGAAAAACATATACCATAGACCTAGAGAGAAATTTAGATGTTTGTTTCTCAGGTCCCATTTTATGATTGTGTACACCAAGGCAAGGAAAAGTTAAAGCACTTGCCATTGACAGAGATGGAATTAGAACCAGAGAAAAAAGGTGAAAACTCATGGAGAAATTAAAACAAATACATTCACTTTTCTGTTCTTTCTTAGTATGTTACATACCCTTACTTTGAGATGTATAGCTAAAGAGATTGAAATTATACCCTAAGTCAAATAAAGAGGTAAAAAATTGCAGAACTGAAACTTAGGGAACCTGTAAATTACAGAAGTTTGTTTTGACTGTTACAAATAAAAAAAGAAAATCTTAACCTACACTGAGATATATTTTTCATTTCTGTAGTAGAATGTGAGTGATTTTGTGTAATCCCTGGAGATGAGCAGGCCTAGTTCTAAATTTTCAGTGAGTGACTTTGGATATTTTGCCTCCCTAAGACTCAGCGTCTTCACTTGAGAAGCAAGGTTAATGACAGTGCCTACCTCAAAGAGTTGTGAGGATTATATGAGATAATTTTTTTGATGGCGCATACTGCCTAGCCCATGGGGTGTATACTACATCAGGTTCATTATTTTTATTTACTTTCCTATTTGGTATAAATATTTCTTTTTCTTGAAAATCACTGAAGTTTAAAATGGATTCTTATAACAATATTTTAAATCCATGTCCTTAGAAATAAAGACTCTTAGCAAACATGCTAGTCTTATCTTCATGAGATTTGCAGTTATTTTAAGAATTCTACAGCAGTTAAAAAAAAAAAAGCACATTAAAATAAAAGCCCTACCTCAATGCATTCTCACCACCAAAGATGCTTTTTTATTGTCTTGTTTCAATATTATATATTATATATGTGTGTGTGCGCGTATTAAGTACCTTCTCTATTCTAAGCACTATGCTTAAAATAATTACTCCTAGTCCCATATTAAATTTTAAAAACCTGAATCCCCAAAAATCTTCATCTGAGAATTTTTTTCTTTCTTTCTTTTCTTTTCTGTTCTTTTTTTTTTTCTTTTTGAGACTGGCTCTTGCTATGTTGCTCCAGCTAGCAAAGAACTCCTGATCTCAAGCAATCCTCCCACCTCAGCTGCTCCAGGACTGGGACTACAAGTGCATGCCAACATGCCTGGTCTGAAGCACACGCTTAATACCACTTTCCCTGTATTTTTAGAGGAGAAAGAATACCTCCAACTGCCAGATATAAAAATATGAGTTTCAATTCCCTGAGAAGAAAGTATTCCACAACCACATTATTAGAAATCTAGCAAAGGTTGTTTAATTCTGTGTTTCATTTAATGAAAAAAATTTAAATTTTCTCTCTTGTATCTCCTTGAAATTCATGAGGATGTTGTAGCTCACAGTGCTATGTTACTAATTACTATCACACAGCCTAAATTGCTAGTATTTCACAAGTGTTGCATATTATATGCTTGTACAGCTTACATCCAAATCACTACTAATATTTTAACATTGTCTAGTGACTGAAAAATAAAAACAAAGCTAAGTTGATGGGCTATAATTTTAAAAAACTATTAAAAAAACCGTAAGGAAATAAATTTTTACCCAACTAGCTTCCCTTTTTTTTCCTTGACTTAGAAAGTTTTTCTGCTTTTTCTCCTAACCCCTAATTCGGTTGATCTAAATTGTTTTCTTCAAAATTCTGCTTGACATTAATTTACTGTATCTGTTGAGAATTAATTTCTCACATCTTTCTAGGGTTTTGTGTTCCCAGTAGAGCTTATTTGTCATACAGTCTAAATTATCTCTAATCCAGCCAAAGGAACTCAATTTTCACACCACTTCTCATTCTAGTAATACAGCATTTGGCTTGGAAGTGTCTCATAATTCTAATAGGTCTCTGGTTAGAATGTGGTCAACAATTGTGCTTGTTCATGTTTCTGGATTTGTATATGATACGTAAACTCAGGGGTCTACAGGAAAAAAGTAGTTTTCCACACTACAGTACTAATCCCAGCAGAGATTTTAAGAATTTATTTATGAAAAGTTTTCTCAGATAACCTCCTATTCTGCCATCTGGTTTACCGAAATCAAACCTCCTATTCTGCCATCTGGTTTACCATAATCAATCTGCTATCTGGCTTCATATAGTTATTTCATGACCTAAATATAAAGAAGAGAAAATTGTCTCTTTGTTATGTAAAATTCAGTCTAAGGAATTAAAATTAGCAATGTTACAGTTTTTAATGCTCTTCCTTTCAATAGTCCTTGGAGACTGAGAAAATAGATTTCTATATTCCAGATGATTTAGGGAGGTTTATTATTAATAAACATACTTTGTTAATATCATCCCTACCTTTTCTATGCCTTATTTTAAATCTGAAGCCCTAATCCAATAGATAGTGTGTTTAACCCTTGCCATGTGACTGAGCGTAGCAGTGTCATATTGGAATGCAAAGGGTTTCAGCACTCTTCTGCTTTAAGGCCAGCTCAATATCACACATGAAAAAACAAACAAGAAACTGTCTTCTCAGGACAGCTTTACACAGATGCACTGATAGCTATTCTGTAAGTTATTTGGTACTGAATGTATGAACTGAGGAATACTGAGCTCCAAACATAGAATATCTTGATTTTTATTCACTAATTTCCATTCACTTCAGAAAGTGTTCACTGAAAAATCGATGAGGTCTAGCTGTCCTGAGACACTAAGAAGGATAAAAATGTGTGAAACATGATCAGAGTTTTTGAAAACTTGGCAAAAGAAGAACCATATTCCCAGTGAAGGAAATATTACCACAAAATGATGAATGTGAAAAGACCATGTGCAGTAGAAGGTAACAAGAGAAGATGGTAAATAAAGGTCCTGCTGGAGATTAGGGTGACATACACTGGATTAGGTAAAGTGGGCCAGACTATAAATAAAGGCCTTTTAAATAAGTGAGACAAGACAATTTGTTAAGATATAAAAGCATATGCTGTTTACACTATTGTGAGCAGGTTTTTGATGTTGTTGTTGTTTTGTCAATGAATATCAATGAAAGAAAGCCACACTTTTGTGTAATAAAAATTAAGGCAACCACCATGGGGTAAGTCTCTACCACCTTAGCCCCTCACTCCAACTTCTGGCACCAAAAAAAATCTTGGATTGTTTATTAATCTGGTAGGTGAGGAAAGGAGGTCTTACTGATGAAGAATATTAAATATTTCACCAGCCACAAGTGTGAGCTCAGAGCAGAACACAGACTTACTGGAATGTAATAATTCTGTTGTTTGATTGCTATGAAGCAAATTTCATATCCACTAAACAAGATGGAAATTGTTTCTTGAGTAAACTTCACTCTCATTTTGGGAGTTATTCAAACAGTAATTCAGTTCAGTAATGTAATCAAATACAATATTTACACAAAAAACAATAATTTTCCAATCCCTAGCAATAATTAACTTTTAAATATAATAGAAAAAAAAATTCAGTCACAATTTCGACAGAACTATTAATAAAATCAATTCCAAAAAAAATCTACAAGAAGAAACTATATACTTTAAAATGCTGAAATACATAATAAACAGAATAGATACCACAAAAGTAAATTTAAATACACTTTTTACTCCAATTAGTTTACTTCTAAGCATCTATCATCCAAATAGATTGCAGCTATGTTCATAGCAAAAAAACTGGAAACATAAATGTGCATCACTGAGAAAGAAAATGGTGAATTGTATAGTAAATTCATACTAGAGAATGTAAGAAAGTATTTTTTAAATCTCCAAGACACATTATTGTATTAAAATAATTGTAGAATAATATGTGTAGTATATAATACTATTTGTGTTAAACATAATAAATCAGCATCATGCAAAAACTGTGTGTGTGAGTGTGTGTGTGTGTACTCTGGCAAGAAAAATTAAAGAAAACCAAAATAAATAGGTTTCTATGGATCCAAGTAAAACCAGAGCAGCCTACTTGGCCTTTAGGTGATCAGGAAACAAATTGCAGTTTTGTTTAAGTTAATGCTATGCAGAATTTCTGTCACTTTCAGACAAACTAAAATGACCCATAGAATGGGTTTATTGGAATGATCCCAGGAATATCATCAATATCAACTGAATATGTCTATTCATTATGAATATGAAAGCCTCAAGTTTCCATCCTTTCTCCTTATATATCAAGTAGTTTTACCAAAACCTTTCCAATATGCTTAGGTTAGAAAATTGCCTCAGCCCCAGTATCTGTGATTCATAATTTGCAAAGCCCTTCAAAGAGATAGACGGTCTCCTTCTGTTAATCTTCTAAGTACCAGAATGGATGCTAAAACTAGTTTCTTCGTTATAGCCTTTTATATTGTATCACAGCATGATTTCTGATGAGAGATTTTTGAATTCACATTCACTAATGTTCTCAGTATGAAATTGAAGAGGATATTTTTGTCCTTATTTGTGTCAGATTCAATTCTTCCTAAACTAGTACACATAAGATGCACACTTTTTCCAGGATCACTTTTAGGTGTTATTTTTTGGAAAAATAGGTATGTGGATTAAAAAAAAATCCAGGTCACCTATCAATCTCCATGCTACACCAAAATCATTTTTTTCGTTATAGTTTTGGGGCTCATTCCAAGAAGGATGGGCATGATTGGACCAATTTTCAGGGATATACAGTGCATTTTTTAATATGTATTATATATTTCTTCAAATAAAATAAGCATATGTTTTGATTAACCATAGTTTAGGACTAGTGATTGCTGGCACTACAGAAAAATCAGGAAATTATGTAAACGAGTTGGGAATTTCAATTGGTAGTTTAGTTCCGAGGCTGATTCTTTTGTTAAAAACACAAGAAACTTAATAGGAAAGTGTGTTTGTTCCAGTACCAACCACTGGGCAACAAAACTTAAGTACTAACCCTGATACTTTCAGTTGGGATTTCTTACAGATACTCTAGTAGGAGTTTCTGGATTATCATTTTAAAGGTCATGAATTTTTTTTGTATTGGAGGTGAAAGATTTCCTGGATGGTGATAGTTTGTCATGTCCAACCATTAAACATCAAGACATGCAAATAATAAATGAGCCAGATTAGTCTCAAGAATTTCTCTTCATGAAAAATAATTTAGTTAGTTAATAGACAAAGCTTTGGTGATCTCCAGATCATCTGGGACATAAGTTAGTCTTTTTCTTCTGTCATATGCTGATGACATTTCCCTCATAATCCCAGGCTGATCATACCAAAGGGTGAAAGTAGGCAGTTTACACTTACTTTGAGTACCCTGGAAAATGATCATATCTGGGTCTTTGAAAATCCCAATTTCCAAAACATGGCTGCCCCTTGAGTTCTAACAAGGAATCGACCCCCTTGAAACTCCTTCACCATGAAAATTCCAATTTAAATATCACATTTTATATAACCCTAGCTACAGTAATGGGTCAAATAATAAGGATCTGATCAACACTGGAAAATTCCAGAATCTTACCTTCCTGGTCACAATGACTGATATGGGGGTGTGCATGTGCAATATGCTTGGCCAGTCAGGAATCCCTCACTGAAACCTTTAGAATACAAAATAAATAGAATAAAGAGAGGCAAAGTGATAATATGCAAACTTGAAGTTACCAATGCCATGTTGCCTGAAATGTAGAAACAGTCATTCAAGCCTCTGGTTCCTAGAATTGTTTCTGTATGACCTCAGTGTTTTAGTTAGTGTGTAGGCTAAACTGCTATAACAAAGAGGAACAAAAATGCCATTGCTCAAAACAGATGGTAGTTTATTTCTTTTTAATGAAATAACCTAGCGGTAGGCAAACAATGGGGAGGGGAAAGAAGATTCTGCTCTTCTAAGTTATACATAAAACAGTATTTCCTCTAACATTTGCTCTGCATCCCCTGGAAAAATACCCTTGTATGAGGGGTAAAATCTGGTGCATAACATATTGTCTCCATAATAGAATTTAGCCAAATATCTGCAGCTAGGCAAGGAGGAAAGGTGAGGAGGAAAAGTGGGGTGATGGCTGAGAAATATAGTCTCCAACTGGACATGTCTATGTATACACTTTAAAATGGGGTTGTTTTAAGAGAAGAAAAGGAGAATAAATATTTGCAACATTTGTCAGTTTCAACCTGACAGGACATATTTCTTCGATTCTTTCTTGAATTCTGCAAGCTACCCCACATTTTGCCTAAGCTACTTTGAGTAGCTTTCTGCAATTTGATAATCCAGAGAGGTAATGAGTAACTTGGATTTTTAGCAAAAAAAAATTATATTTCCAGAATAAAACATATCCATGAAATTTTGAAACTTCAACTGCCCCAGGCCTTGGTGAAAATTAGGCATTTAGTTAAAGAATATTGAACAGTTCAAAATCCAGATTTGAAGGATTTAATGTCAAGTTCTAGAATGATTAACTTTTCCTGCTTTCCCTGGAAATTTCTTGATTTTGTCACTAAAAGTCCTGTGTTTCAGGAAGTCCTCTCATTCCAGGAAAACTGGGATGGTTAGTAATCCTAAACTATAACCTTATATTCAGGCTCTTAGTTGCTGTTTTCATCCCAGTTCCATTGGCCAGCCTTCACCCCGATGACCTCATTACTTTCAGGTTCTCTAATCATCTTCAAATTAAGTAATCTCAAAATTTCTCTCACACATTCTCATGAGTATAATGATGTTATAAAAACCCAGGGCCCTGGTTGTAACTGCATTCTGGTTCTTGTTGGTAAAAATTGAGTCATCCCATTTGAAATACACACTAGGAAAATATCTTCTGGACTTGATTTCCAAGAACTTACCACAATCACTGACATATAAGTATGCCAAAAGCAAAATAACAGTTTTATAAATAAATGAGTGAGTCTTTACAGGTTTCCTCTTCTTATACTCCCAATCCCCTTGGTTTCTACCCCTACTCAGATTTCTTCCCTCCACCTTTGGGTGAGTGTCCTAATTGTTAGGGTCCTGCTAGTCTGTTGTTACTTGGTAATACAAAATGTCTCTTTGCTTAAGCTACCATTCATCGTATTTAGTAGGCTTAGTTCCCAGATATCTGTATCACCCTTGTGGGTGTGATTAATATCAAATCCCACTAAGTTATTCTCTGGACGATTTATCTATCGTTAAAATTGATTGCAAATTTTTTGGTACTTGTAGACTAAATAGCTTAATTCTTTCAATGAGCTGGGCAATGGATATTTTCTAACATAAACAAGGTTTAATACTCTATTTCCTCACAATTCAGCCTTGTTTTTCCTCACAATTTGAGCATTGCTAATCCAGAAAGTTGATGGTACTGAGTCACTTGGATTTTTGACCAAAAATTCTATTTCCAGATTAAAAAAGAAAAGAAAAAAATTTTTGAGAATAAAATAAAAAGATTTCAGCAAATTGTGAGAAAGGCTTTCCTCACAATTTGCCTAAATCTACTAGCTTACTCCAAAATTTCCTTGAAATCTTCAGTGAGCCAAGTACATAGGTTTCAAGTGAATCCTTTTAATTACTGCTGGGTTCACTAAAGAATATTCCCACCTTCACGAACAAGCCACTACCAGCATTTCCAATACTACCTGGTCCCATCAAACCTTCACCTCTGCATTTCAACTACACAGCTGTTTTCTGTCTCCCATATGGCTGACCATCCCCTAGCTCTAGGGCTTTCACATAGTCATGTGCCACATAAGGACATTTTGATCAACATAGAACTGCATATATGATGGCGGTCCCATAATTAAAAAATTTTTTATCAACTAGTGACATCATAGCCATAAAAAAGTCATAGTGCAGTGCATTACTCTTGTCTTTGTGGTGATGATGATGTAAACAAACCTACTGCACTACCAGCCCTATGAAAGTACATCACATAAAACTATATACAGTACATAATACTCAATAATGATAGCAAATGGCTATGTTACTGGTTTATGAGTTTACTCCACTATACTTTTTAATGTTAAAGTGTATTCCCTCTGCTTTAAAAATAAAAATGTGCATTGTAAAACAGTATGCCATGTTAAGCCAGCAGCAGCCTCATACATCGTGTGTTGACTGTGTCTCATTATTGCATCATGTTCCCTTGTGATTGGTTTAATCTCAGGTTGTTTTGTCCATTGCCATACCTAAACGTACAAAATCCACTGCTAATGTTGCCAGTAAGAGGTCCCCTCCAGTGATTGACCTGGAAACTAAATTAGAAGTTATTACAGACTCCAAAGGTGGAAAATTGGTGGTTATTTCTTGCCTGACAGGCATATCCCGTTCCACCATTGCTATGATCAACGATAAGAACAAAATGACAGAAGATGTTAGAGAATACGCTTCTTAGAGACAGTAAGGCTAACAAAATTCAAGAATGGCTTATATCAGACAAGGAGAAACTTCTAGTCACCTGAAATTAGGATCAGACACACAAGTGTATCTCTCAGCACAATGATAATCACAGCCAAAGCAAAAGTTTGTTTGCAATGTTGAAAGAAAAAATTTATACCCAACTACATATTGAATTTATTGCTATTTCTGGGTAGTTTAACTAATAAAGAATGATTGTTCATTACATAATGTGAAAGTCAGTAATGAGTCTGTGAGTGGTGATGTGAAGGCAACTGAAGAATTTTTGGAAACTTTTAATAAGATAGACTGGATATGAAGAAAAATTATTCACCAAAGGAAATCTTCAATATGAAAAAAAAAACAACAACAACACCTTATTCTGGAAATGGAGGCCTGAAAAAAACTTTCAACCATAAGAAGGCCAGTTTAATGCCATGTTTTAAGGCTTTTAAGGAAAGGATAACAATCTTGCTTGGAGGCAGTATTGCAGGCTCCAAATTGAACCCCAGGGCCTTTAAGCATATGAATAAGCACACACTGCTTATTATAGCACTATAAGGCTATAAGTGCACTCTAGGGCTCACTAGAAGTCATGGATGACCCGGCTTTTCTTTGAAGATGCCCTCCAGAATTGCTATGCCAGTAAAAAGGAGAAGTGCTGTTGGAGAATAATATATCTTTCAAGATTTGCTTGTTGCTGATAATGCTCCTTCACATTCTTCTTTCATTAATAACTTTCATCCCAATATTAAAGTGGTGCTTCTCCCTCCAAATACCACCTCTTTGATCCACCAAATGGATCAAGGAGTTATAGCAGCTTTTAAAGCCTATTACCTAAGGAGGACCAATGCCTAGGCTATTTCTGCAACTGAGAAACACCCTGAGAAGACATGGATGCAATTCGGGAAAAAAATTCCAACATCTGCAATTTTTGAAAAACCTTGCTTGGTATCGGAGTGATGTCACCACGGAGTGTATGGATGGCATCTGGAAGACAACACGGAAGAATTTATCCATGACTCGAAAGGCTTTGCCAACAATGAGGAGGTTGAAAAATTCAAGGCTATAGTTGAGATATTAAACAACTTTAACCTAAATGTGGATGAGGATGACATTGAGGAACTTCTAGAGGTGATTCCTGAGGAATTGACTAATGAGAAGTTGTTGGAACTAGAACAGAAATGCATAGCTGAAGAAGAGGCAAGAGAAAAGGAAACCGCAGGAGAAGAAAAAGAAGATCCCTCAAGAATATGTACATTAAAAGTTCTAGCAGAAGCTTTCACAAATCTCAACAAGCTCCCAAAAAATTGAAAACATGGACCCCAACACTGAAAGGTTTTTATCAATAGAGAGGAATATTTGTGGTGCCTTATCTTCTTACAAGCAAATCCATGAAGAAACAAAAAAGAAACCAATAAAGCAAATCACCGTGGACATACTTCTGAAAAGAGTGGCACTTCCTCAAGAAAGCTTAAGCAGGTCTTTCAGGGGTTATTCCATTAGAAGGCATTGTTATCAGAAGAGATGTAAGCTCCACGCATGTTGTCTCTGTAGACTTGCCAGCCGGACAAGACATGGAGGTAGAAGACAGTGATATTGATGGTCCTGATCCATGTAGGGCTAGGCTAACACATGTGTTTGTGTCTCAGATTTTAATGAAAAAGTTTAGGATGTAAAAAAACAAAAAATATTTTTTTAAACGGGAAAAAGTTTACAGAATAAGAATATAAAGAAAGAAAAGATTTTGTACAGCTGCACAACATGTTTATGTTTTAAGCTAAGTGTTGTTACATGAGTCAAATAATTTAAAAAATTAAAAGTTTATAAGGTAAAAAAATTATAGTAAGCTAAAGTTAGTTTATTATTAATAAAAGAAAAATATCTATAAACATTTAGTGTAGCCTAAGTGTAGAGTGTTTATAAAATCTATAGGCCGGGCACAGTGGCTCCCTCCTGTAATCCTAGCACTTTGGGAGGCCAAGGCGATTGGATCACTTGAGGTCGGGAATTTGAGACCAGCCTGACCAACATGGAGAAACCCTGTCTCTACTAAAAATACAAAATTAGCCGAATGTGGTGGTGCATGCCCATAATCCCAGCTACTCAGGAGGCTGAGGCAGAAGAATCACTTGAACCCAGGAAGTGGAGGTTGCGGTGAGCCAAGATCACGCCTTTGCACTCCAGCCTGGGCAACAAGAGGGAAATTCTGTCTCAATAAATATATAAATAAATAAAATAAAGTTTATAATAGTGTACAGTAAAGTCTTACACTTTTACATTTACTCACCACTCACTCACTGACTCACCTCGAGCAACTTCCAGTCTTGCAAACTCCATTCATGGGAAATGCTCTATAGAGGTGTACTATTTTTATCTTTTATACCATATTTTTCCTTTACTTTTTCTATACTTAGATATGTTTAGATACACTCATACTTACAACTGTGTTACAAATATCTACAGTATTCAGTATGGTAACATGCTATACAGGTTTGTAGCTCGGGAGCAATAGGCTAGAACATAGAGCCCAGGTGTATAGTAAGTCGTGCCACCTATATTTATGTAAGCATACTCTATGATGTTCACACAATGATGAAACTGACTAATGAAACATTTCAATTCCCAGTCATTAAGTGACACATGACAATCTGTTCATCTTCTTCTTTTTGCCTGTGATAACCTCTCCTTTCTTTTTTACCTGGCTAACTTTCACTCATTCTTTATGTTTCAAATTTAAACCTCCCTTCACTAGAGAATTTTCATGACACCTCCATCCCTTACCTGGTGTGTGTGTGTGTGTATATATATATATATATATTCTTCTTATGTACCCTCATATTACCCTGTATTTTACCTACTGTAGTGTCCATTATTTTTGCATGTTAAATTGTCTTTATTCTATGTTGGGCTATAAATGCTGTAATAGAAATCAGTATATCTATTTCAATCTAAATCAAATGCATAATGCAAATATAGTGCCTAGCATAACAGATTTGTATTGGGAGTAGGAAGAGAAAAAGGCATAGATGGAGGAAAGGGAGGATGGATGAGTGATCTGAATGTGCCTCTTCACACCATGGACTAAGCTGACTGTGCCAACAACACATGATTTGCTTTTGTTTCCTGACCTCTCAAATCTTTTTCTTCCATTGGCTGGTTGTACTTTTCCCCCTTTTAATCAGACCAGTGTATCTTTTACTTCAAGGCTTAGCGAAAATATATACTGCAGCAGAATATTGTTTATGCCCACCTATCTCAAGTGACTTCCCCTAGTTGTACTCTATGTCATCACACATTTTAATTCTGTTTATAGAATAATCACAATTAATAGCCATTTTCCTTGTGTATTATATGCTTATCATTTGTCAGTTCCCTTAGCATGTAAGCTGCATGAAGGCAAGGACTTTGTATATTCAGCACGGAATCTGCTGATCCTAAATGAGTACGTGGCACATAATATTCTCCCTTTCTCTCTTTCTCTCTTTCACTTAAGTAAATGAATATATTTATTAAATAAAAATGTATCATTTTTACCCTGTAAAATTTTTTCTTTATGTTTATACAGAATTGTACTTCTTATAAGCCCAATATTTAATTACATTAAGTTACATTTCCTATCAACATAAAAAGAAATTGACATATTTCCTGAATATATGTATAATAAATTATAAAATATATCAATTAAAAATGTATTAATATTGTTAATGTGTTGTGAATATGCTCCTATTAGAATTTCCAACTACATATCTAGAGCTTTGAAATCCTATTATAGGTATAGTAGGATTTAAAGAGAAAATTAATAACAGAATTAAAGCAATAACAACCAAAAGAACATTAAAGGTCTTGATTGAAAATGGAAATTAGATAGAAAACTAAAAAATAGTGAAGAAAATGTTCGCTCACAATACTGAAAGGAATTATTTTTGTAAGCTTTAGTTTATCATGAATAAACATAACTGGATAACTGGATATTTTCCATAGTATTATAGAAAAAGGACTAAATTCCCTTTCATGACTTTGAGGCACTAGGGGATAAAAAAATTCTATTCAGTATTCTTTAAGTAGTCTAATTTTTTGAAACATTGTAAACCATTTGTGACTTGTCTCGCTTTCTATGCTTTACGCTGTAAGTTGTATAATACATCCCCCAAGCTTTTATAAATAAGGAAATGTATTTTTTCATAACAAGAATAACAAAGCAAAAGAATTCCAGAGTGCTTAATTTAGGAGTTTAGAATCTTCTCGTCTATTTTGCCACCTTCTTTGCATTGGCTTATTCTTTGGGATTGGCTCTTTGCATACTCTAAAGATGGTTGCCAGTTTTAGGGATCACATGCAGATAACATTCTTCAGGGCAAAAAGGATCGTATTCCCTCTCATGCATAACTATGTAGCATCACGAACAGCCTTTGGTAGAAACCTTCAAACATATTTCCTGACTTATCTAGTTGGTCAGAACAATGTCACATGGAATTACTATGGTTGCCTTTACCAATCAGGGTTTATACACCTCAGCAAAATTAAGCTTGCTCCATTGCTTTATGCATCAAGCCAGTCTGTCTTCCTGACTTTTAGTTTTTACTTCTCTTGGCATCTTAATTACAATACCTCAAGTCTGAAACGTACATAGCCATAATTTCATTTTCCTCAGAATACATTCTTTTGTGAAGCTCTCTTTCTCACAGATATCCTTTTAAGGGCATGGCCCTTGATGGCCTTATGAGGACCACATGATTCTACCCTATCAGGCACAGATGATTAGATCAAGAGTGGACTCATAAAACAATAGGAATCTATTCATATTATTTGTTTAGCCATTCAGATTTTTCCATAATTTTCCACAAAAATGTGAACTACATGTCCCAAAGCTTGAATGAGTCTGGTGATTTCAGATACTGAAGTCATAAATTTATGTGGATCTGAGGCCAAAATTGGTATTGAGTCAAACCAGAGTCATGGAAGTCAGATTTACAGAAAATCAAAAGAGTAATAATGGAAAAACAAATCCTAGCCTACAAATATAAAATCAAACAGATGGAATTAGAAAGTATGTTATGGCCAAGAGAAAAATAGACAGTGACAGAGACAGAGAGAGAGAGACAAAGAAACAAAGAAATTTGCACATTGACTTTTTGCAGTTGCAGTAACACATAGCTGCATTTCCAATGGTAGGCTAGGTGAGACGCCCCTGTATCCTGATTATTCTTCTTTCTGGAAACCTGTTGAATGTCCTGTTTATTAAAACTAAATGATCTATGTCCTATAAATTGGTCTTTCTGTTTTTGCCCTTTAATAACCCAACCACAAGTATTAAGCTGAGGTTCTGAGCACCTAAATTTAGTGTTTCCTATAAACATCATACTGTTGTCCTTTATCTTTAGAGATCAGCACAAGAGAATGCTAGCACTGTACAGCAGCTTTCTTTTCGTTACTTCACTCTTTTTATTTTATTGCATTTCATTTATTTTACTTTTTTTGAAACAGAGTTTTGCTCTTGTTGCCCAGGCTGGAGTGCAATGGAGCAATCTCAGCTCACTGCAACCTCTACCTCCTGGGTTCAAGCAATTCTCCTGCCTCAGCCTCCTCAGTAGCTGGGACTACAGGCATGTGCCACTATACTCAGCTAATTTTTGGTATTTTTAGTAGAGACAGGTTTCGCCATGTTAGCCAGGCTGGTCTCAAACTCCTGACCTCAGGTGATCCACCCGCCTTGGCCTCCCAAAGTACTGAGATTACAGGCATGAGTCACTGCACTTGGCCCACTCCTTGCATTTTATAAATGAGTGAACTGAGACCCATATAGCTGAAGTGACGCAATGTCAGTGAGAGATGATAGTGTCACAGATAAACATTTTGATCCTTTAGATTTCTAGCCCAGAATTGTCTTACTCTATCAACCCTGTGATTATGTAGATTTGAATTTTTCTGTAAAGCTAGAGTACACAGGACAATCCCCTCTTTATAATTCTTTTGCCATTAGCAGGAGCATGGAGCATGTGGTCACACACCTGCTGTTTGTGATGCTACACCTGTGTCTGAGTCAGCTCAGTGAGTCGGAATCTCCCAGAGAGTTGTCATCCTATTTGTGATGCTTATGGCTATCACTTACAAGCCCACTCTGCTTTACATTGTGCTGTTTTTGAAGTATTATTTCTGTTTGTTCTATTCTGCTTTGTTTTCTGTGTAGTTGATGGCTCTATCCCAGCTCACAGCTTCTGCTTTGGTATGCACGATTGTCCTCCCTGTGACCAGCCTGGGGAAGATGAAACATGTCACTTCGTCTGATCTTATTTTTAATGCTCCTACACGATCAGTTAGCAGTACTGGACTTTGTTATTTAAGATCATTTGTTGAGATTTGTGTTTTGTAAATAGTGACTGCAGTGTCTACGTATCTTTAGGTAATACCAACGGTACCATAATGCAAAACGAATGCCTGTTAAATTGTCTTGTTTTTCCTTCTATTCATCTTTTCCCACCAAATACATACATACCTGTGCATGAACATAAGCGCATACCTGCACAAATGTGAATATACACACACACTCTTCCTCATGCAAAATCTGTACTGAATGTATTTTGAATCAGCAGACACCTAAGTTATCTATTCCCACTTTCAAGTTTGAGGGAGAAAATGATTCCATGGTGAAAAAATGAAAGGGCACAAATTTAATAGCTTAGGATAAATCGTTTGTGAGTTATAGATACACATCACACTACACCACACACGCACAGCCATTATACATTATGTCAAAGGAGAAAATATGTTATGCCCTTGATTTTATATTACAGAATAAAACCCAATAAAATTTTAAGTAATGCAGTAATGTTATGTGAACCTCAAAAGTCTGAGACAAGTCTCAGTTAATTTAAAAAGTTTATTTTGCCAAGGTTGAGAACACGCAGCCACGACACAGCCTCAGAAAGTCCTGATGACGTGTGCCCAAGGTGGTCGGGGCACAAGTTGGTTTTATACATTTTAGGGAGACATGAGACATCAATCAATACATATTAAGAAGCACATTGATTCCACCCAGAAAGACAGAGACAACTCGAAACAGGGAAGGAGCTTCCAGGTCACAGGTAGGTGAAAGACAAATGGTTTCATTATGTTCCATTTCTGATAAGCTTTTTCACAGGAGGCAATCAGATGTGTATCTATCTCACTGAGCAGAGAGATGACTGTGAATAGATTGGGTGGCAGGTTTGCCCTGAGCAGTTCCCAACTTGACCTTTTCCTTCAGCTGAGTAATATTAGGGCCCCAAGATTTTCCTTTCACAGTTAATACACTTACCTTGACTGTGTGTTTCAGGATATCCAAATAGTGCAACTCCTAAGATGTCACTCACAAATTACATCATCAATGTAGTTACAAAAAAATCATATTGTAATGGTGAGGTTGAGTTTTGCATGCTTCTGCTTAACAAAAAAGCATAGATAATATTGCTTAAACCACAACATATCCATATTTTAAAATCTAGATATAGAAAATTTTCAGACCAAAATCCATTGTAGGATCAACCCGACTAACCATGACAAAATAATTGGCAATGATTAACATAATTTGTATTTCACAAGAAATACAGCACCAATTGGAAATAGGTTCTAAGTGATAATTAATACCCAGAGACCAGAGCATCCCATTCCCCATGCCCCACCCCCATCATTATCCAATGGATTGAGACATAGGGCCGGATAGATGGATTCTGAGCCAAGGTTTTGATAGGACGCCAGTGACTGGAGGAACACCAGGGTCCTTGGTCTTGCGCAGGTCTAGTTAAAATGACACGGACACACATGGAGTTGTTTTAAGGAGCAAAATTTTAATAGCCAAGAAGGAAGGAAGGAAGGAAAGAGAAAAGAGCTCCCTCCAACAGAGACAGAGGCAGGGGGGATTCAAACAAAGAGAAAACCCTGTGTGTGTCGGAAAAGTGGCTGCTTATATTGGGATGCCAGAGGAGGTGGTGTCTGGTTTGCATAGGGCCCAGGGGATTGGTTTGACCAGGTGTGTCATTTACGTAGCCTGTGGAAAACCTGCCCTTCCCAAGACCTTAGCTCTTTAATATGCAAATACAGGTCGCCATAACGTTCTGAACACATGGCGTTATCTGGTGGTGGCCATTGACACTAGGTATACCTGATGACAAGGAAAAGATGGCCAAAATCCCTATATTGAGTGAACCTAGTTTCTAATAGTGCCAGTTTAGAACCTAGTTTCTAATAAATGCCAGGTGCTGGCATTTGCATATCAAAGCTTGCCGACCTGGCCCTTCAAGCTGTGTTTTCTGTTAGAAAAGAGTCATTTGGTGTTGTTTCTTATTAAAGGAAGATTTCCACCAAGAACCTTTACCCTTACTATCTGCCTAAAATAATTTCTTAATAACTCCTGTATCAGTTTGGCTTACAGTGATGGTCACTGCCCAGGTCCCTGAACATATTACTGTGCCACTCCCACATAGGGCATTTGACTTGTAAGGTAAAGGTATATTTTAGGGAGGAAGACTGAGTGCAAGCCACAGAAATAATCCCTCACCCTGCCTTCTTGGAAAATGCATACCTACTTCCAGTTATTACCAACCTTAAGGACTTTAATAGCTAAAGGATGAGAGATTGGTGGTCCCCATCATGTCTTAAATTAAGTCAGCAGTCTGTCCCCTAAAATAAAAAATAAAAAATAAATGAATCTTGAAAAATGACTGCAGAGTATGACAGATTCAACTGAATAGCAGCTTAATTGCAGCTGTTTTCCCAGATGTGGCATTGTTCTAGAGTAGATTCATCTGTCTTCAGGTGCTGGCACATTGATTTGACAAATATGTTATTTTCTAGTCAGATCAAACAGATGAGAAATGGCTTGTATTCACATGGAATGGGAAAAATTAGATATGTCTACTTTTCCCTCAGGGTTTTGCTAACTTACACTTCCTCTATCAGAATATAGTTTTAAGAGATCTGAACTGCCTTGACATCCTACAGAATATCACATTGATTCACCACATTTATAACATTATGTGAATTATGGAAATTAAGTTGCTGAGCAAGAATTGACTCACAAACCAGTAGCTTGATAAGACATATATCCCAGAGAGAGATAAATCCCCCTACAAAGAGTAGGGGTCAATTCAACACAGCAGTATAATTACTAGCAGTCTAATATTCAGGCACTGCAAGTGTATTGCCTCTAAGTTAAAGGATAAATTATCACACTTTGCATCTCCTACTACAAGGAACGAAGCAGAGTGGCTGGTAGACTTCTTTGTGTTTTTGAAAGAGCAGAGCCCATACCTGGGTGACAATGAAACTCGGCAGCTTTGAGTGGGTCCCCATTCAAAGAAAGAAAGGCTTCTGCAGAGAAAGAAAGATTTCTGTAGCAGATGCTTGTTTCAGTTAAAGCAATTCTGCTGCTTAAGCCATAGAACCAAGAAGCCTTCTGGTATTGGAACTACCAGTAGTGACCAACTCTGCCATATGGCACTCTACAAAAGAGAATCACAACACAAGCATATGGGGTTCTGGAGTAAGACTCTGGTATCTACAGTGAAGAATCATATATCCTGGGAAAACAAACTGCTGGCATGATACTGGCTGTTGGTAGAGGCAGAGTGTCTGACAATGGATGTCATGCATCTGACACCTTTTATCTGATTTTGCCACACCCACCAAGTCATAAAATCAGGTAAGTCCAGGAATAACCTATGATTAAGATGAAGTGGTATATCCAAAATCAAGCAGGACCCAGATAAGAATGCACAAGCAGGCCACATGAGCAGGTAAACCAGACCCACATCTCCCAATGTTGTGTCAGTTCCCTTTGTCTCATATCTATTGCCACATGAGAGATCTAGTATGACCAGGTGGCAGAAGATAAAAAATCTTGCCCTTGGTTTACAAAAGGGTCTACCTGATATGTGGGTATAAATTGAAAACGGCAGCAACCACACAGCAGCCTCACTCAGGATAGTCCTCAAAAGATAGTAGGGACTGAGAAAAATATCCACAGACTAGGCAGAGCTTCAGATGGTAAACCTGGCCATGCACTCTGTGTACCCAGAGGTTGGGATGTGTGATGGTTAACACTGAGTGTCAACTTGATTGGATTGAAGGATACGAAGTATTCTTCCTGGGTGTGTCTGTGAGGGTGTTCCCAAAAGAGATTAACATTTGAGTCAGTGGGCAGGGGAAGGCAGATCCACCCTTAATCTGGTGGGCAAAATCTAATCAGCTGCCAGCGAATATAAGGCAGGCAGGAAAACGTGAAAAGGAAAGAGACTGGCCTAGCCTCACAGCCTACATCTTTGGATGCTTCCCGCCCTCAAACATCAGACTCCAGGTTCTTCAGTTTTGGAACTCAGACTGGCTCTCCTTATGCCTCAGCTTGCAGACAGCCTATTGTGGGACCTTGTGATCATGTAAATTAATACTTAATAAACTATATATAGTTTATGTATTAGTTCTGTCCCTCTAGAAAACCCTGACTAATACAGGATGCATACAGAGCTCTAGGAAGTGCTGAATGAAAGGTTGGAAAACTTCAGATTAGACACCCACAATATGTATCTTCTGTTACAGCAAGTTTTCATACTTTCCAGGTTAAAAGGAGCCCAAAGTAGTCAACTCAATATCAAATAGCTGGTTGATCTCCTTGATTAAAAATTCAGTTTAAGATCCCAGAATTGATCTCTGGGTGTACAGACACAGGAACACATGGAGATAAGCGCAAAGTGTGGATATCTTTGTATTATATATTATCATTCACAAGTGAGTACCCACCAAGGAGCAAGTATATTTTGAGAACTTGATTTCAGCCGATTTATGTCATTGGCCCTGCCAGCATGGGCTTAATGAGCACATAAATCTAATTAATGCAGTGGCCACAGTGAAAACAATGAAAGTTAAGCATGGGCCCAACAACATGGGCTTCCACTTACCGAAGCTACTGCTACAACTGAATGTTCAACCTGCCAGCAAGAGAGATCGATTCTGGGATCTTAAATGGAATTTTTCATCAAGGAGACCAACCAGATATTTGATGACTACACTGGGCCCCTTTCAAACTGGAAAGCATGATGAAAACTTGCTTTAACAGAAATAGATACATATGTGGGAGAGATTTTACTCTTTCTGCCAACAAGACATTACTAGAACAACTATCTAAGGATAAATGAAGTGCTTAATTCTACAGGAGAGGATCCCACATAACACTGGTCAGATGAGAGGTCCTTCTTTATAGCAAAAAAAAAAAGGTGCGGAAGTGGGTAAGTGGTAATGATAATGTGACACACTGGTTGTGTCACCTATGCACCAATAGAAGCTGTTGATCTGAAAGAGCACTGGAAAGTACAGTTAAGAATTAGCTCAAGAGATAGAGTGTTGTGAACACGGAGATATACCACTGCCCAGATTTTACTTCAAGAAAATAATTGAAATTGTCTCAGCATCTGGGAATGTCAGTCTTTTCAGAATTTTCTTTGGCTGCAGACAGCTGTACAGCCCGAGGGCATGATCTTCTTGGCTGGCTCACATCCAGTGACTGATAATGACAGTGTCTTACAGGCCTGGCCATTTCCCGTTACTGTGAGATACCAACTTGCCACACACAATGCACAGTTCACAACCTCCCCACCATGGGAGTAACTGAGGTTTTGTTGTACCCGCACCTGTTTGGCTTCTATCTCTGCCCAATTGTGTTTCCTCCATGTCTACCATAACTATGGAGGCCCTTATGTAGTGTTTCCATTTCCAATGTCTATTTTCCACATTTCTAATTATACTCTTTAGCACTTCCTCTTTTTATCATCATTTTATATGCAAAAGCCTGAAATTGTCATTGAGCAAAATCTGAGTATCAAAATTTGAGTCTCTCTTTCTTAGCCCAAGGTTGATGATATGATATGATCTGTGACTTATTTAAAAAACAAAAGGTAAAATAAATTGAGCACCCTCTACTGAAAAAAAAAAAAAAAGTGATCAAGCCAATTGATGGAAAATCTAATTATTTTCTTCTTGAAATCAGTTTCTTATTTTTAAAATCAAGAAAAAAATACAGTATGTTTCTGGTAGAGATTTTAATTTTCCAGATAAATATATTTCACTTCTAGTAAATTCAAGACATTATTCAAAGGTAGCTAGAGTGTGATTACCCTCCTGAGAAATCACAAGTCTAACAACAATAGTATTTCTCAAATGGCTGCACTTAATTCTTCACATATATTTGTTGTTTTCCTCTTTCTACAAGCATGATAACGCACATGTATATTTTGTTTCACGATTAATTTTAGTTTCCAGGAGAATTGATTGATGTATTTACTCTGTTTTAACAGAACATACTGAATGTTTACTTAGGTATCAGACCCTTGACTAATTGTTAAGAGTGTAAACTTAAATAAGATATGGTAATTTCCTTTTTAAAATTATTTCCCAACAAATGAAGTGCAAATTGTTTTTTAAGTGGGCTTTATTTCTCTGCCATCTTAATCTGTAAATTCAGTTTGTCAGAGATCCCTTCTTTGCTAATTGACCGATAATTTACTCTGGTAAATCACAATGATTTGGGGTCATTTTACTTCTAAGAATATTCTCTTTTTAAAGACAACTTCTAGCCCCAATAGTATTTTTGATGTGTAGTCCTCTTTATCACTTCTCTCCACCGCAAGGTGCAGAGCAGCAGTAGGGAGACAAGCCGACACGTTCCTTCATTTATTCTTCTTCCACCTTCCTCCTCTACTTGCTCTGATTCTTCCTGCTTATTGTGGACTGGGAGCAGAAGAAAGTGGAATGAAACAAGGACAAAATGTCACATTCTCTTCCTATGTCATGCCTGTGGTTGGAGCGCTTTCTCCTGGTCCTGTGATGGGTAGCATTGCTCGGTTCTTCAGAGGAATCTGAGAGACACCCTTCCCCCGAGAACCTCCCACTTCCCTGTCACTGACACTGACAGCACACTTTCTGCCTGACCCCTTTTCCCGCAACTTTTCCTCCCCAGTCAGGTATTCCTCTTGGATGGAGGTGTTTCAAGAGGATCTGGTTTCAACCATATTCTATAGGGTCACTCCTCTCAAGCCAACACATACATCCTGAATCCACTAATGTGTGTAAGCACATGGGACCCTCAGCTCCCTCTGCTGTCCATCTGTCTCTCCTCCCTCTGTTGTCCATCCGTCTCTCATGGGCAACTCCGGGCAACACCTGCCTTCTTCAGAACTCACCAGGAGAGAAGCAGGCATGAGGCTCTCTGCTCACGTGTGCCTCCAACCTCTGGGAAAACATGTTAGGATCTTTCAACCAAGAACCCCTTTTAATGCCAGCTGCAGCCCTAGGCAGGGCTCCCTGGCTCTGCTACCCACCAAGCCTCACCCAATGAGTGAGATGCAAGCCAGCCTTTCATTACCCAGAACACCAGTCTTAAGTGTCCCCACCCCTTCCTTGCATGACTTCAAGTGGGTAAGGTAAAGTCATTCCCTCTTTCTCTCCATAGAAAAGAGAAAATCACCACCATAGCGTTTCTACTCAAATGAATTTTCTTCTTCTTCCTTCTTTTTCTTCTTCTTTTTTTTTTTTTTAAGGGATGGAGTCTTGCTCTGTTGTTCAGGCTGGAGTTCAGTGGTATGATCATAGCTCACTATAGCCTCCAACTCTTGGACCCAAGTGATCCTCCTGCCTCAGCCTGCCCAGTAGCCATTAGTACAGGTGCTATTTTGGCTGCTTTTTGGCAAGATCTGCATAGATACATCCAGCATTTCCCTTCAGACTGTGGATATATCATTAGCCCTTCTCACCCAACATCGTTTTCAACCTGTAGGTTTTAGCCAAAATTCTAAAACAGAATGAAAAGTCCCATTTCATATCCTGCTATAAAACAATCTAAGATTCCATTATATATTATTCTAATATAAAACTTAGTTCTACTTATAAGTATAATAATTTACAAGGGAAAATTGAACTTTGTCGACAACTTGGAAGGAGTGAATGATGAAGAAAAATGAACATATTGAGTTTACAATAATTTCTATGTACCGAAACCTTTCTTTAAAAAAATCATCAGCTAACATATCAAAGCCATTCTATATAGAACTGTAAATCCTTGTCAAGTAGGCATCTCATAAACTTTTGTTATTATTTCCTTTACGTCACACCTCAAGAGCTCTCCCACTCTTCTTCAAAACTTAAAGCAATTGCTGTTCTACCTTCCCCCAATGCTCAGCTTTATCAGGATCTTGGTCTCCCCAAAGCCTTCCATTCTTGTTCCTGCTGAAGGCAAGCGCACTGTTCAGTTGTGTCTTAAGAGAACTTTGCTAATCACTATGGGGAATAAGAAAATGGTTCAATTACAATGGTTACAGATAGAATCCTAAGCTCTTCTGACAGCACAAGTCTTAATGTAATAACGTATTTGAACCAGTTCTTAGAACTCTAGCCTGTCTTTATCCTGAAAATGGACCTCATGCAAAATAGCAATGACAAAACAAACAAGAAAAGCAAAGCAAACAATAGGAAGACTTCCTTATTATCCTAAATTATAGCATAGTCCATGTGCAGCCTTCAATGAACTTGGCAGAGTGCAGAGGAATAGCTCAAACTTCAGAGTGGGACAGCTCTGTTAATTCCTGATTAGGTAAACTTGGGCAAATTGTCTAACCATCTGAGTCCCTGGCTTCCTTGATCATGAAAATGAGAAGGATATTTATCTCTCAGGTTGTTGTGAGAATTAAATCAGATAACAAGAAGAGGTCCTCGATCATAGTATGTTTTGGTTACTGACAAAACTTCCAATAAAAAATAGACTGTTCTTCACTTTAAAAGAAATGCAATTAAGGTATGACAAAGGTGCCTACTCACAATGTCCATTTCTGAGCACCTCAAGACTAATTGTCTCCTAGTTTCCTATCAGGAAGAACCCTCTTCACATTCCAACCACCAAGGAGAGAATCTCGGGTCTGTTTCTGAGGCAGTGGGGGTGGATTTGTAAAGGTGAACCAGAGATATTGAAGCAGAGATCTGATTTCGAGCCCTGTCTCTGCTGCTTCCCAACATTATGTGGGAAAATAAGTTGATTCAGCGATTCCCGGTACACAAGAGTGCTCATAGCAATGCTGATCATTGAAACAAAAAATGGAAAAAGCCTACAGTCTATCAACACTGAAATAAACAAATTTTGTTATATTCATATCATGGAGTATGTGACAACAGGGAAATGAAAGAACTAGATCTCTATTATTTAATTTTGTAAATAAACTATTGAATGAAAGAGGCAAGAAAAAAAACTATCCAATTGATTCCCTTTAGTAGGTAATATCAAACAGTTTTCATAAAGGGACTGCACAAATTGAAACTCCCTTGAGCAGTGGATAAGGAATATCATTGCTTCACAGCCTCTAAAGCTACTTTGTAATATTTGGGACACCAATCATTGTCAGTTGTATATAAAGCAAATATCTTCTACTTTGAAGTTTGTCATTTCACTCCCTTTGTGGTGTCTTTCTGATGTACAAAAATTATTGGGTTTAATGAGCTCATTTATTAATCCTAGCCTTTATGGTTTGTACTTTTGCTCACAAAGAATAGTGGATTTTTCTTTGTTATTTAACCAAAATAATTACTGTCATTATTCTTTTTTGGCACTCAAATTATCAACTTTGTCAAGTGGGAGCTCTGCCCAGCAAGGTCTTGTGTTTTTTTCTTGTGTGTTTGTCAGTCTTATAGTGAAAAATAATATCTGTGTAGTTTTAATTTGTGTACTTTTTTTATTCAGAGTGAAGCTGAAATTTTTTCATGTTTAAGGGCCATTTGTATATTTTTTAATCATCTGTCTGGTTATGTTTTCTTCCCATTTGTTACTTGGTTTAGACTTTTCATTCTTGATTTTTAAAAATAGTACATTACAGAGATTAACCCTCTGTAATATAAGTTTTAAATTGCAACAACAACAAAAATTCCCATTTTGTCATTTGCTTTTATTTTGCCTATGGTTTTGTTTTACTTTGGTTAGTTGTTGTTTTTTACAGTTGCATTTAGCAACCTTTTACATATTGCCTCTAGCTTTTGAGTTGTTGTTTGAAAGATACTCCATATCTAGGTTATTACAAAGTTTATTCTGTATGTGGTATGAGTTATGGGTCCAGTTTTCACCTCTTCTCCAAATGGCTACCAATTATATTAACACAATTTATTTAAAAGTCTATTTCCTGAGGGATTCGAGGTACTTCCTTTATCATGAACTTAGTATGCATGAGTACCTATATTGACTTCTGCTTTCCTATTGATTGCTCTATCCATTTATTTTCATTACACAGTGTTTTATTTGTAAAAGCTTTCAGTGTATTTTCATAACTGGTCTTAGGTATTCTTCCATGTTTGATTTTCCACATGAAATTTAGAATAAAGTTTACTAACTTTAGAGATAAAAGTAACTTTTCGGTTATATATATACACACACCCATATACATATATATATATACACACACACATACATATATACATACATTTGTCTGTATTATACAGATACCTGTCTATATGCATGCACATGCATATGTACTTTTATGTGGATATCTTTACATCTTTCAAACCTACTTTTGTGTCTTTCATGTCTGTTTTAAAGTACTCCTTCAACAGGATTTGTCACTGTTGAGTTTATTTCTAAGTATTTTGTCCTGTTTTTATTGTAAATACAACATACTCTTCCACTGTATATTTTAACTGGTTATTATTATAAATATGAAAGCTATTATAAATGTTGGATGTTAATTTCATATCTTGCTCCTTTATTATATTCTTTTATTGTTTACATAAGCTTTAACATTGATCCTGTTTAGTTTTTCAGATTTTCTTGATGGGGCTAACTTGTGGTTTGTCCACCTTGTTAAATTTTTTTCAAAGAGCCAATCAGCGTTTTTACTCTTTTTGTTTTTACTATTTTGTGTTTCCTTTTTGGTAATTTTCACATTAATCTCTGATAGTTCCTTTGTTCTGTTCCATTTTAATTTACTCTTTTTTTTTCTAAATTTTTGTTTGGTATTTTGTTCACTTTTTCACCTTAACCACATTGATATAAATATTTAAGACTATAACATTTTCCCAGATTACTGCATTAGTTATATCCACTGACATGTTTAATATATAAATTCTGCAATTTCAGTTGGCATCTACTCCTTCTTTTCAAAAGCTGTTAAGTAATTGGTTTGTTTTGTTTTCGATTCCCAAATGTTATGTGAAATAACATTTTGGGAATTATTTCTTATTTTGTAGTAAATTTACAATTTTATTGAATTTTAATTATTGAGTGTTATAGTATGCTACCTCTATGTGGAATTTAACAATTTAGTTTTATTTGTAAACGAATGTTGAATTAAGTTTCACAAATGTCCTATGGGTATTCGAATGGAAGGTGTATTATATAAGTTAATATAAAAATTAACTTATAGGATTTATCTTAGTGTTTATTTGCCTTACTCTTAAATAATATAGTTATAACCAATTATAACTTTACCTACTTCTTACCTGCTTGACCTGACTTGGATTAAGAATGTATTGTTGAAATCTAATATGAATGTGTTTCTGTTTATTTCTCTTGTGTTTCTAGTATTTCTGTATTAAGAAGGCAATCTTCAGTGTTGTTCAGTGTATAGATATTCCTTTTATCTATTCATTATTAATTATGGCCTTTAACATGATGAGTGCCCTTCTTGATCTCATTTTGGTTTAGGCCTAAATTCAACTAAGTCCATATTAACATTGCAACAGCTGGTTTCTTATTGTTTGCCTTTGCCTGACACATTTTTGTCTTTCCCTTTGTATTTAGTTCTTCTGATTCACTTTGTCTAAGAACGTCTTTTATATACCGCAACAGTAGGATTTGCAATGTGAGCCAACGTAAAAATAATTTCATTTAACATGTGAGATAAGCATGTATGTAAAACAGTTGATATAAATGATGTTTTATTCTCAATTGTTTCATTTATATTATAATGTGTCTTATTCCCACTATAAAATATGTTTCCACAGGTCTTTCTTTCTTTTTTTTTTTTTTGAGACGGAGTCTCATTCTGTCGCCCACGCTGGAGTGCAGAGGCATGATGTTGGCTCACTGCAACTTCTGCCACCGGGATTCAAGTGATTCTCCTGCCTCAGCCTCCTGAATAGCTGGGATTGCAGGCACCTACCACCGTGCCCGCCTAAATTTTGTACCTTTTTTTGTTTTGTTTTTTAAGTAGAGATGGGGTTTCACCATGTTCATCAGGCTGGTCTCTAAATCCTGACTTCCTGATCCGCTCACCTTGACCTCCCAAAGTGCTGGGATTACAGGCGTGAGCCACTGCACCCGGCCAGGTCTTTTTATTTTTAATCTATTTTGTTATTGAGGAAGATTTATATTTTTTGTTCTAGGGGTAACATTCATGCAAATAACTTTGTATAATGTTAATAATCCTTTTTTTCTTTTATTAGGCTTCTGATATCCTTTGATTCTCAAGTATTCTCTCTGCACAGACATTAATGAGTAGATTTTACTCTCCTCTTTCTCTCTTTTATCCTTGTTAACAGAACAATTTTGTGATGTTTTTTGCCACTCTGTTTATTTTTCTAAGTATAAGCCTACCATTTTTTAAATCTTAGATCTTCTATTAAGTATATTCAGTTTGCCATGTCCAATTTTCCCAGTCATTTCTTGGACTAGTGAAGTTTGTCCTTTAATAGAGTCCTTTCAAAGGACTTGTAAGTACAACAATCTTTAGTTTTGTTTAGATGTTTGCCTGCTTACTATTATCCTTGTATAGTCTTGAAAGGAGCACTTGGACAGATTTAAAATCCTTGACTCACACTTACTTTCTTTGGATTTCCAGAAGATTTTCTTTCCTTTTGTCTTCCTTTGTTTGTTGCTAATGAGAAGTTTGAGCGAAACTGAGTTTTCTTTTCTCTGGAAGAAATTTTTTTTTTCTTTGGTACCCTGAAAATATTTTATTTATACCTGAAGTCCAAAAGTTCCTCTAGTCTACATTTGAAAGCTGACTTTTCTGGTCGATTTTTCACAAGTGCGTGGTGGTAAAATACACACTTGTATATTGTTTATTTTTACATACTTTTCTTGGATTATAGCTTTAAATACTAACGTCCCTTTTTCTTTCCTTTTTTTCTTATGTAAAAAACAAGTTTATTAGGAAAATAAAGGAATAAAGAACGGTTACTCCAGGCAGAGCAGCATCTTTCTTTCCTGAAAAACTTTAATTGTAGGTATTTTTAATCTTTCTTGATAATCTTCTACATCAATCATATTATTACTAGTAATTTTTATCTTTTAAAAGAGTTTTTTTTTGTTCTTACCTATTTAAATTCGCTCTTCAATAGCCCTCATCATACTTGTGGTCAAATATATTCTTACCTTATACTTAGATACTTACTTCTGAAATGATTTTTTTAATTATGTTTATTCTTAGGCTTATTAAATTTTTATTACATTTTTGAATATCTGAAATTGCATGTTTTAAGGATATTTCATTCATATTGGTACCATGTGTCACAGGTTTCAACTGTATTTTGGTTGATTTTGTGAATAATATTTTATCAACTGAAAATACTCTGTTTTTGCCATTAAAAATTTTAGGTGAAGAAATACCTATATTGATACTTTATTATTATATTTTAAGTTCTGGGATACATGTGCAGAAAGTGCAGGTTTACTACATAGGTATACACGTGCCATGGTGGTTTGTTTCACCCATCAACCCGTCATCTACATTAGGTGATTCTAATGCTATCCTCCCTTAGTCCCCCATCCCCCAACTGGCCCTGGTGTGTGATGTTCCTCTCCCTGTGTGCATGTGTTCTCATTGTTCAACTCCAACTTATGAGTGAGAACATACGGTCTTTGGTTTCCTCTTCCTGTCTGTGTTTGCTGAGAATGATGGTTTCTGGCTTCATCCATGTCCCTGCAAAGGACATGAACTCTTCCTTTTTCACAGCTGCATAGTATTCCATGGTGTATTTGTGCCACATTTTCTTTATCCGGTCTATAATTGATAGGCATATGGGTTGGTTCCAAGTCTTTGCTATTGTGGATAGTGCTACAATCAACATGTGTGTGCATGTGTCTTTAGAGTAGAATGATTTATAATGCTTTGGGTATATACCCAGTAATGGGATTGCTGAGTCAAATGGTATTTCTGGTTTTAGAGCCTTGAGGGATCACCACACTGTCTTCCACAATGGTCGAAATAATTTACACTCCCACCAACAGTGTAAAAGCATTATTATTCCTCCACATCCTCTCCAGCATCTGTTGTTTCCTGACTTTAATGATTGCCATTCTAATTGGGGTGCGATGGTATCTCATTGGGGGGGTGATTTGCATTTCTCTAATGACTAGTGATGATGAACTTTTTTTCATGTATGTTTGTTGACCACGTAAATGTTTTCTTTTGAGAAGTGTCTGTTCATATCTTTCATCCACTTTTTGATTGGGTTGTTTGCTTTTTTATTGTAAATTTGTTTAAGTTCCTTGTAGATTCTGGATATTAGCCTTTTGTCAGCCTATCTATTTTGATAATCTTTTCAATAAACCAGTTCCTGGATTCATTGATTTTTTTTAAGGGTTTTTAATGTCTCTGTCTCTTCAGTTCTGCTCTGATCTTAGTTTTTTCTTGTCTTCTGCTAGCCTTTGAATTTATTTGCTCTTGCTTCTCCAGTTCTTTTAATTATGAGGTTAGGGTGTCAATTTTAGATGTTTCCCATTTTCTCCTATGGGCATTTAGTGATATAAGCTTCTCTCTAAACAATGTTTTAGCAGGTGTCCTAGAGATTCTGGTACGTTGTGTACTTATTCTCATTGGTTTCAAATAACTTATTTATTTCTGCCTTAATTTCATTATGTACCCAGTAGTCATTCAGGAACACGTTGTTCAGTTTCCATGTAGTTGTGCAGTTTTTAGTGAGTTTCTTAATCCTGAGTTCTAACTTGATTGCACTGTGGTCTGAGACACTGTTTGCTATGATTTCTGTTTTGTTTTGTTTTGTTTTGTTTTCATTTTCTGAGGAGTGTTTTACTTCCAATTATGTAGTCAATTTTAGAATGAGTGCGATGTAGTGCTGAGAAGAATGTATATTCTGTTGATTTTGGGTGGAGAGTTCTGTAGATGTCTATTAGGTCTGCTTGGCCCAGAGCTGAGTTCAAGTCCTGAATATCTTTGTTAATTCTCTATCTCATTGATCTGTCTAATATTGACAGTGAGGTGTTAAAGTTTCTCACTATTATTGTGTGAGAGTTTTAGTCTTTTTGTAGGTTTCTAAGAACTACTTGCTTTATGAATCTGGGTGCTCTGTACTGAGTGCATACATATTTAGAATAGTTGGCTCTTCTTGTTGCATTGAATCCTTTACTGTTATGGAATGCCCTTCTTTGTCTTTTTTGATCTTCATTGGTTTAAAGTCTGTTTTATCAGAGAGTAGGATTGCAACCCGTGCTTTTTTTTTTTTTTTTTTTTTTTTTTTTTTGCTTTCTATTTGCTTAGTGAATCTTCCTCCATCCCTTTATTTTGAGCCTATGTGTGTCTTTGCATGTGAGATGGGTCTTCTGAATATAGCACACCGATGGATCTTGACTGTTTATTCAATTTTCCAGTATGTGCCTTTCAATTGGGGAATTTAGCTTATTTACGTTTAAGCTTAATATTGTTATGTGTGAATTTGATTCTATCATTATGATGCTAGCTGGTTATTTTGCCCATTAGTTGATGCAGTTTCTTCATAGTGTCAATGGTCTTTGCAATTTGGTGTGTTTTTGCAGTGGTTGGTACCAGTTTTTCCTTTCCATATTTAGTGCTGCTTCCAGGAGCTCTTGTAAGGCAGGCTTGGAGGTGACAATATCTATTAGAATTTATTTGTCTGTAAGGGATTTGATTTCTCCTTTGCTTATGAAGCTTAGTTGGGCTAGATATGAAATTCTGGGTTCAAAATTGTTTTCTTCAAGAATGTTGAATATTGGCCCCCACTCTCTTCTGGCTTGTAGGGTTTCTGCAGAGAGATCTGTTAGTTTGACGGGTTTTCTTTTGTAGGTAATCCTACCTTTCTCTCTGGCTGCCCTTAACATTTTTTCCTTTATTTCAACCTTGGTGAATCTGACAATTATGTGTCCTAGGGTTACGCTTCTCGAGGAGTAACTTTGTGGTGTTCTCTGTATTTCCAGAATTTGAATGTTGGCTTGTCTTGCTAGTCTGGGGAAGTTCTCCTAGACAATATTTTGAAGAGTGTTTTCCAGTTTGGTTCCATTCTCCCCGTCACTTTCAGGTACAACAATCAAACATACATTTGATCTTTTCACATAGCCCCATATTTCATGGAGACTTTGTTTCTTTTCATCCTTTTTCTCTAATCTCGTCTTCACACTTCATTTCATTAAGTCGATCTTCAATCTCTGATATCCTCTCTTCCGCTTGATCAATTCGGCTATTGATACTTGTGTATGCTTCATGAAGTTCTCCTGCTGTGTTCTTCAGCTCCGTCAGGTAATTTATGTTCTTCTCTAAACTGGTTATTCTATTGAGCAATTCCTCTAATCTTTTTTCAAGGTTCTTAGCTTCTTTGCATTGGGTTAGAACATGCCCCTTTAGCTCGGGGGAATTTGTTATTACCCAACTTCTGAAGCCTCCTTCTGTCAATTCGTCAAACTCATTCACTGTCCAGTTTTGTTCCCTTGCTGGTGAGGAGTTATGATCCTTTGGAGAAGAAGAGGTGTTCTGGTTTTTGGAATTTTCAGCCTTTTTGTGCTGGTTTTCCCTCATCTTCGGGTATTTATATACCTTTGGTGTGTGGCGTTGGTGACCTTTAGATGGAGTTTTCGTGTTGTCGCCCTTTTTGTTGATGTTGATGCTATTGCTTTCTGTTTGTTGGTTTTCCTTCTAACACTCAGGTCCCTCTGCTGCAGGTCTGCTGGAGTTGGCAGGGTGTCCACTCCAGACCCTGTTTGCCTGGATATCACTAGCAGAGGCTGTTAAACCGCAAAGATTGCTGCCTGCTCCTTCCTTTGGAAGCTTTGTCCCAGACAGGCACTCACCAGATGCCACCAGGAACTCTCTTGTATGAGGTATTTGTCAACCCCTGCTGGGAGGTGATGCCCCATCAGGAGGCATGGGGGTCAGGGATCCACTTTACGCGCTGTCTGTCCCTAAGCAGAGCTCCAACGCTGTGCTGGGAGATGCGCTGCTCTCTTCAGAGCTGGAAGGCAGGAACATTTAAGTCTGCTGAAGCTGCGCCCATAGCCACCCCCTCCCCCAGGTGCTCTGTCCCATGGAAGTTTTATCTATAAGCCCCTGACTGGGGCTGCTGCCTTTCTTTCAGAGATGGCCTGCCCTGAGAGGAGAAATCTAGAGAGGTAGTCTGGCTACAGTGGCTTTGCTGAGCTGTGGTGGGCTCTGCCCAGTCCCAACTTCCTGGTGGCTTTGTTTACACTGTGAGGGGAAGACCTCCTAATCAAGCCTCAGTAATGGTGGACGCCCTTCCCGCCACCAAGCTGGAGTGTCCAGGTCAACTTCAGACTGCTGTGCCAGCAGCAAGAATTTCTAGAATTTAAAGTCAGTTGATCTTAGCTTGCTGGGCTTTGTAGGAGTGGGATCTGCTAAGCTACACCGCTTGGCTCCCTGGCTTCAGCCCCTTTTCCCAGGGAGTGGACGGTTCTGTCTTGCTAACGTTTCAGGTGTCACTGGGGTATGAAAACAAACTCCTGCAGCTAGTTCTGTGTATTCCCAAATGGCTGCCCAGTTTTGTGCTTCAAACCCAGGGGCCTGGTGGTGTAGGCACCCGAGAGGATCTCCTGGTCTGTGGGTTGCAAAGACCATGGGAAAAGCATAGTATCTGGGCTGGAATTCACCATTCCTCATGGCACAGCCCCTCAAGGCTTTCCTTGGCTAGAGGAGGGAGTTCCCCAACCCCTTGCACTTCCCAGGTGAGCTAACGGCCCACCCTGCTTCTACTTGCCCTCCATGGGCTGCAGTCACTGTCTAACCAATCCCAGTGAGATGAGCTGCGTACCTCAGTTGGAAACGCGGAAACCATCTGCCTTCTGCATTGATCTCTCTGGGAGCTGCAGACCAGAGCTCTTCCTATTTGGCCATCTTGCCAGCCACCGATGCTTTTATAATACTTTTAAATTTACATTATTTCTAACATATTAAATTTATTATTATTGTAATTGACATCAAATTATAATTTACCATGTGAAAAACTTACTTTCTCTTTTATGTGTGTGTGTTTTTTAGAAAAGTTTAAAGTAAATTATATCTTATCTGGGTCTTATTTGGAAATGTCAAAGAGAAATTCTGTTTTATTTCTTAGCAAATAATTTTCCATGCATTTCTTTAGATTCTTACAATTTTATTAAATGTGCACTATTTTAAAATAATAGAGAGCCCTAACTCACATTTTCATTTGCATTATTGAGTTTATATATTTTATAATCTTAATACCAGTCTGATATAGCTAATTGTTTAAGTTGGTAACAATTGGTTCCATGGGCTTCTCTACCCTTTAATTATAATCACAATGAAAGCTGCATAGCTTTTACCTCCAAAATGAGTTTTTTTCTCATCATAGAGAATTGTCAGGAAGCCATTATGCTTAGAATATAATTATTCTTAAATGAATAAGATTCCAACAGTCAACTATGATTGTGAGGCTTGAAGTAACTATGCTAATGAAACTTTTAGCCTTTTTCAGAAGCATAAAAGCTTCCAAGAGATTCATTTGAATTTTTTCTCTTTTAATTATCTCCATTTATAAATAAAGGACTGACAGAATATAAAAGAAAGTTTGTATTTTTAAAGACAATCAAAATAAAGCACCCTCTCTTCTCACTGAACTAAGTTTTAAAGCAAAATAAGCTATTATCTGGTAATTACCAAAAAAGCAGCAGAAAAATAATAAATCTTGGAATCGGGAAGGTTTCTGAAGCATTTGATTAATTCAAATTCTTTTAGAAAGAGTAAGATAATAGTCCATGAATTTACATGAGTATTACTCTCTTATATGTCATCAGTAGACAAGATGAGAGCCATTTGGATATATATATATCTGAATAGGGATAGGTGAAGAGAATATCTGATCTTCACAAAAATAAGAATATGAACCCATTCATGTGACTGTGACTCTAATATGTATTTAAAATCTAATTTAAATTATAATTTTAGAGAGTTTGATAGATAAGCGTGAGTTATCACTTATTAATTTTAGGAAACAGAACTACAATAGACTTTCTCATTGATCCTGAACTTGTATGTCATTTTAGAGCCATTATGAAAGCTACATAATTAAAATATCTGAAGAATAACTAATACCATATGTTGATAGCTAATAACCACACATTTTAAAATTCTGTAAGTTTTCTAAGCAATAATATAAAAACACAAATAAAAGAAAAAGTGTGACATAAGAATAACTTTCAAAAGGAGAAATTGTAAAACTAGTTAGTTTTAACAAATGTTTTCAAAGGGGTGCTTATATCTGTTTTATTGCTTTTATAATAATGTTTATATATGTGTTTATATAAGTTTTATTGGTTTAACCAAGGCCCAATTAAACAATTGTATTTTTAAAAAGGAAAGATTTCAAATTATTCTAGATGTCTCTATGTAAATAATCTGAGGACCATTAGAAGAAAATTATGTATTTAATCTATTTTAGTCATCTTTACACAAAAGGAACTTATATGATTGAAATTACCATTTAAAATAATTGCTTGCAGGTTGTTTATTTTAGAATCAAAAACAGGAAACCTGATCTTTTGGAGAACATTAACTATGTTAAGTAGCCCAATATCTCTCCATCTCCAAAATGGGAATTAGTTAATGATGCTGTTTCCACAAACATCCTTTCTAGTAATGAATCAACCATTTCAATAATTTTACTTAAGCATTCTTTCCTATTGCCTACATTTTTACATCAGTTGTTTCAATGTTCTATATTTTTAAAAGGTTTTTATTTAATTGATTTATCCTGGTAGTTACTATATTACTAACATCATTTTTTATGTGTTGATGAAAATTGTATTTTCAGATAATCTTTTCAAAGTCAAACAAATTATCTAATTTAATAGAAAAAAAAAGCAAGCAGAAGCAGAAGAAGAGGAAGAGAGACAAAAAAGAAAGTGAATCCTACTTCTCTGAAGTTTATGTTACTTGACTAAACTGATTCATATCATCCCCTCTACAATTGCTCAAGTCATCAAGCCATTGCTTTTGGTGATTACTGTATCCATGCTAATAACTCATTCCACACCTTGACCGCTTGGTTTCTGGCCTTTTTCATTTCCTCCAATATTTCCTCCTACTCCCATGACTATATCCTAGACCATATTGTCACAAACAACATTATCACTTCTAAAATCCTTCTGAACATTGTATTCTAAAAATATCTCCTGTATTTCTGGTTCATAGCTCTGCTTTTTCTCTGCTCTAAATCTTTCACCTCATTATGTCAGAGGTGTTTGAACAAGAGCAACTCCATCTTAACTAAGGGCTGAATAAAACAAGGCTGAGACCTACCGAGCTGCATTCCCAGGAGGATAAGGCATTCTTAGTCACAGGATGAGATAGGAGTCAGCACAAGATACAGGTCACAAAGACCTTGCTGATAAAACAGGTGGCTGTAAAGAAGTCAGCCAAAACCCACCAAAAAACCAAGGTAGCAACAAGAGTGACCTCTGGTCCTTGATGCTCATTATATGCTAATTGTAATGCATTAGCATGATAAAAGACGCTCCCATCAGCACCGTGACAAATTGCAAACGCCATAGAAACATTGAGAAGTTACCATATATAGTCTAAAAAGGGGAGGAACCCTATTGCCGCCCCCTTTTCTGGAAAACTCGTGAGTAATCTACCCCTTGTTTAGCATATACTTAAGAAATAACCATAAAAATAGGCAGCCAGCAGCCCTCAGGGCTGCTGTGTCTATGGAATAGCCATTCTTTTATTCCTTTACTTTCCTAATAAACTTACTTTCACTTTCACAAATTACAAATGTTGCTCATACTTACCCTGTAATCCTACCACACTTCTTTAGTGAGATCAGGTTTTCGTGTTTAAAAATGTTTATTTCATATGGTATTCTCTCTTACTATCAATATCTACTAATGCATTTTCAAACTCAATTGATTACTCCATTTCCTTAAGAAAATGTCATCAAACAAAAGCTCAATTATCTTCATGCAGCAAATCTATAATGTATCTGTATTTTTATTCATCTTTTGTATTGTCAAGTAAAAAAAAAATCAACTTAGGTAAAGATAGGCTTTATTCAAAAGGGATTATTATGATAAGTGAAGGGAGACTACTGTAATAAGGAGAATGTTCAGGCCATGAGATCTGCAAGAATCTAAAAGGTCAGGCAGAATAGAATTTTATTTTATAAGGGTTAGAAAAAAAGCTTGGAAATAACTAGGTGTGAGGGAGTGGGCATGATTGCAATGAGACAGTTGATTAAGGAATGTCTTCCCTTTTAGTCAGCTAATTCTCAGGAGTGGCCAATACAGAAGGGTTGTTTTATGGCTCAGGGTGAGGATAGGTCCAAATCACGATTCTAGGGAAGGAGAAAGGCAAATTTAGTCAAATCAGCTAATAAGTAGTTTATTGTAACTGATCAGGGGAGACAAACAGTTCCACTAATCTTTTATGAGGCAAATAGGAATTCAGATGGTCTGTGTCTGGCCTTATCACAGGTAAACAAGAGGGACATGATGAGTCTCATCTGAGTCATAAGGGGATGGGTTGTTTCTTGTACTATGCCATCTCCTAAAATGCAAATGCATGAAGGATTTTTGTAACCAGCATTGTTTTCCAGTAGCACAGGACTCCGGTAAAGTTCAATAGTGTCAGTTATATTTGCATCTATTAGTATAGAAATATCTTAAACTCATTTGCTTGTGCTCTTATATACATTCTCTTTCTATGTACTAAATACTCCATTGATTGCCCTTTCTCTCCTTCTTCATAAAGATCTCCCTTTCTACTAGATTATTTCTGTGAACTCACAGTCGTGCCCACATATATCCAATCTGAAAACAAGCCAAGATAAACAAACTCCTCATCTCTCTTTGACTATGTCCATATTTCTCTTCTCCCCTGATCAAGCAGGCTACCTGCGTCAACTCATACTCAATTTTGGACACTCTAAGATACAGAATTTGTCCTTCTCCTTCTCCTGAAATAAACCTCCACATTGCCATTTATAATGGATATTTTTATTTCCTCATCTTTCTGTAACTCTCAGCAGGATTGGACACAGGTGACAACACAGTATTTATCTTGAAATACTGTTTATCTCACTTTCCAATTCATCACACTTTCATATATTTTCTCCAGCACCTCACTGGAAGTTCTTTTTCACTTTCCACAGTTAACTCCTTCTCTTCTACACAATTTCCAAATACTACAATCTTCAGGAATTTTTCTAGGCCCTTTTTCACTGTCTGATTGCTCCTTCTGTGACCTCATCCATTCCCAAGGTTTTAAATGCCTTCTGTAACCCATTGATTTCAAATTTGTAGTTTCAGTCAAGATGTCTTCTGAGAGCTCTAGACTCATAAACACAACTTCCAGATTGGCATCTCTATTTGGATATCAGAGGTTAAGAGAACTTCTTCAACAATGTGACCCAGTTCTGCTGCTTCTGCTAAGAGCTTTCAGATATCTTGACTACCATTGTGCCACCACAGGCTCCAAAGATTGAGGGATTGTTTTCAACATCATGCTAATGCTTAATTTATAAAATATTATTGATGACCATAAGTGGAAGGTCATCATAGGCATCCCTGATTCTACTCTTTTAACCATCAGAGAAACATGCTACATACTCTGCCACAGGACGCCTGCTGTGTGATTCTATTCATCCAGTCAAGTAGGGTGTCCTAAAAAAAAGAATCTAGTGTGATAACTAAAAGTTGTCAGAAAATTAATGATTTGTCACTGTCTCCACTAAATTGTGGCAGTACCCAAATTGTTATCACAAATGACACTTTTTCTTTTTCCTAATTACATCATCATACACATGTAAGCGAGTGTGTTTGTTTGTTTATCTGAGGCTAAAGACTTCTAGTTTTAGGATTTGTAGATTGTAGACATTGTGAACCCTGAAAATCTGAGACAGGCCTCAGTTAATTTAGAAAGTTTATTTTGCCATGTTGAGAATGTGTGCCCATGACACAGCCTTAGGTGGTCCTGTCAACATATGTCCAAGGTGGTCAGAGCACAATTTGGTTTTATGTATTCTAGGGAGACATGAGATATCAATCAACATACACAAGATGAACATTGATTCCATCTGGAAAGGCTGGACATCTCGAAGCAAAGGCAGGAAGACTTGAAGCCGGGAGGGGGTTTCCAGGTCATAGGTAGATAAGAGACCAATGGTTCCATTCTTTTGAGTTTCTGATTAGCCTCTCCAAAGGAGGCAATCAGTTACACATTTCTCAGTGAGCAGAGGGGTGACTTCGCATAGAATGGGAGGCAGGTTGGCCCTAAGCAATTCCCAGCTTGATTTTTCCCTTTAGCTTATGGATTTGGTGGCCCCAAGATTTATTTTCCTTTCACAACACGTGCTCCTAGGTGTAATTTTGTTTGATATTGTTGTCTAATATCTAATAGACATCACAAGCCTAAATGGGTGTAAAGAAAGAAAATTCTTAATTTCCTATTACAAATACTGTCCCTCTCACAGTTTTCTCAGTCTCAATAATTATTACACCTATCCAATTCATCTACCCAATTAATAAGTATCAGTATGTGGAAGTCATTCTCAATAAATTAATTTCTCTTTTCACATCCAGTTCATCAGCAGCTCATGTCATCTTTATCTAAAAAATACATCTCTGCCTCTCTTTGTAATTGCTTTCCTGAAAATGATTACCTTAGTGGTCCTGTAAGGGCATGTTTTTAATGTTTTTCATTGTTTTTTTTTGTTGTTGTTCTCTTCTTTTTTTTTTCTAAGACAGAGTCTTGCTCTGTCACCCAGGCTGGATTGCAGTGGGGCAGTCTCAGCTCACTGCAACCTCTGCTTCCTGGTTCAAGTGATTCTCCTGCCTCAGCCTCCCAAGTAGCTGAGATTACAGGTGCCCATCACCACACCCAGCTAATTTTTTGTATTTTTAGTAGAGACGGGATTTCATCATGTTGGCCAGGCTGGAATCAAACTCCTGACCTCAGGTGATCCACCTACCTCGGCCTCCCAAAGTACTGGGATTACAGTCATGAGCCACCACGCCTGGCCCTTTTTGATGTTCAGACAGGCAACTTCTCTTCCTCCATAACATTCCCCACACAACACACGGAGTAATTTTTAAACATAAATTAGATATGTCAAAAATATGCAATTGCCTAGGAAAAAACTCAAATTTATCTGTAAGGATCAATCTGGCCTCTGCTTAATATTTCAATTACATCTCATATCATTCATTTATTTTAATTATGTTCTAATTGTATTTATTTAACAATAATTACTGAGCCCCTGCTTGGCACTGGGAACCGCTCTATCACAGTAAAAAAATATATATACTCTATTAACACTTACATTTTACTTCAGAAGATAGTACACAAAATCAGAGTAAATCATAGAACATATTAGAAAATGATCATTTCTATGACAGGAAAGTAAAGCAAAGAAGAATGACAAAGAGTCTGTGGAATGGGGTGGTAAGTTCCAAGTTCACATGACTCTTGTGCCTTTAGGATGGAAAGTTTGTCTATCTTCTTCAACATAGGATCCCCAGTCCCAAAACAGAGACTGACTCATAGAAGCTTCTTCCTAAAAACCTGGTGCTTAATAAGAACTTGTTATAAGAAGAAAATGCCCACGATCACCACAAATTATTGATTCTTGCTGGAAAAAAAAATTAATGGTATAGAATATTCCACTTTTATAAGCAGGTAATATTTTAAATGGCAAGAGGAAAAACTTTTGAAACACCATAGTGATATTTTGTTTGCTCATTTGTTTTTTTCTGAATGCTTAGAGTTTTAATCACATTTGACCTATTTTTAAGAAAAAAACCAAATCAGGTTAATGACATTTATACTAGAAATCTGAAATACAGTAATGTATTTTGTTCATATATGAAAAATAGAAATGTGTATCTTCAAAATTAAATTACTGATTCTATTATGAGATTCTTAAATTTTTTATTTTTAAGCCATGTTTCTGTTCTAGTACTAGAAAGGAACATTTTGTGGTCAAATGGGGAAAGAGTAAAGTAAAAATTTATAATCACATATTATATTATACTTTAATTTGTCTTTACTTATGAGATTAATAAATCAATCTTTAATATGAAAAAAATTAATTTATTGACTGTCATGAAGTTTATATTCTCAAATGTTAAATCTCTGGTGAGGGAAGAGAGAGCCCCTCTCATATTTTTTTATATTGTTTTATACTCAGTACCTGTTGTAAGAAAAAACAAGAAATTGAAACCAAAGACAGGTAGCCCGGCGCCAGGCCCAAAACCGGGCCTGAGCCTGCCTGGCCTAAACGTAGTAGTCAAAAATCAACTCATGACTTAGAAACTGATGTTATCCATAGATTCCCGGCATTGTATAAAAGAATATTGTGAAACTCCCTGCTCTGTTCTGTTTCACTCTGACCGCCAGTACATGCAGCCCCTGTCATGTACCCCATGCTTGCTCAAATCAATCACGACCTTTTCATGTGAAATCTTTAGTGTTGTGAGCCCTTAAAAGGGACAGAAATTTTGCATTCGGGGAGCTCGGATTTTAAGGCGGTAGCTTGCCGATGCTTCCAGCTGAATAAAGCCCTTCCTTCTACAACTCGATGTCTGAGAGTTTTTGTCTGAGGCTGGTCCTGCTACATTTCTTGGTTCCCTGACCCAGAAGCAAGGCATCCCTTAGAGGTGGCTTAGGCCTGCCCTGTGGAGCATCCCTGCGGGGTACTCCGGCCAGCCCGAGTGATGCGATCCAAAGAGCACTCTCAGGGAGGCAATTGCCCTGGTGGAATGCCTCGCCAGAGCAGCATGTAGCAGGTCCCCGCTGAGGATTAACACAGTGGCTGAACACCGGGAAGGAACTGGCACTTGGCACTTGGAGTCCGAACATCTGAAATTCGGTAAGACTAGTCTTTCGAACTTGCCCACTCCATCTGAGTAGAAACAAGGCCTGATCACCCACAGCATGCCTTTATTGGCACTTTGGTGTTGGTTTTGGTTTTGACTTGGTTTAAATTGCTAGATAGGACTGGTCTTGGGAACTTGCCTACTCCATTTGAGTTGAAGCCTGACCTGATCATCCACGGCATGCCTGTACTGGCACTTTGGTTTTTGCTTATAACTTGACTTAGATTGCTTGATACTTTGGTTTTGGTTTTCACCTGGCTTGGATTTCTGGATAATCTGATTTTGGTTTTGGTTTTGGTTTGGTGTAAACTGCAGAAGTGTGTGTGTGCTCTTTTAACCTGTTTTTTGTTTTGTGGTGTGCGTGTGGTGTGAGCGTGGTGTTTTGTCTTGAAGAAGCATGGGTCAGGTACAAATAAGCCCACCCCACTAGGAACTATGTTAAAAAATTTAAAGAAAGGGAAAAAAGGGGGGAGGCAGAATTTATATAAAGAATGTTATATGGTAAATTCTTGTCCTGAAATAAATTAACTGGTTTAAAAAGAAAAAAATGTTTGTAATAAGTCAGAAAGTTGAGACATGTTGAAAAATTGTCTGTGAAAGTCATAAAAGAAAACAAGTTATAAAAAAAATTTATGCAAAAAATGTATAATTTAAAAGTATACAGCCTCCTGAGTTTTATTGAAGAAACAGTTTATGTGCAAGGTGTGTAAGAAAAGTAAAATATGCCTTTGGTAAAAAGATTATAGGGAGGCATAAGAATGTGGATTTTTACCTACATTAAAAGGTTAAAAAAATTATTATTTTGAAAGTTTAAGCAAGTTTTAAAACGTTAATTGTAAAGAAAATTCAATGTGTAAATGTATTAGTTAAAGTTAAAAAGATATCATACAGTTTTTCCGTGAACTGGACATTAAAGTAAAAATGAAACATGTTTTTCTTAAACCATCAACCTGCTCTTTAACAAAAATTATAAAAGGTTAAAAAGAGTCTATAAAATCTTATGGTCAAATATGAAAAATTGGATAAATATGTCTACAAGGTTTTATTAAAATTCAGTTTAACATTAATAACACACTAATATAAAGGTAAAATTTAGCTTCTCTGGTATAAAAGTCATACAAGAAGCGTTATTAAATATAAAATCGTGTTTAGTTTTCTTTGGTCTAAAAACTAATAAAGATAGGTGCTAAAGGAAATATTCATTTTGCTAGAGGATCATAGAAGTTAAAGACTTAAAACAAACTTTGTCAATTAAGACAGCAAACCAAGATGCAAATGCCTGGTTAAAATGGATCAAATATTCCATCTGCATGGTAAACAAAAGCAATTGTTATGCTTGTGCACACGGCACACCAGAGGTCCTGATTGTCCCCCTTCCACTAAGGTGGTCCTCCAGTCGACCAGGCATGAGCTGCATGGTAGCTCTTTTCCAGGATTCTACAGTCTGGAGTAATAAGTCATGCCAAGCTCTCTCTGCTATATCCCAAAGTCCCTGTGGGTCAGCCCCCAAGGGTCATCCAGCTTCTGTCTCCCAACACTAAGTTCACTTCGTGTCTCTCACAGCAGGGAGGAAACTTAGCATTCCTTGGAGACCTGAAGGGATGCGGTGAGCTTAAGAATTTTCAAGAGCTTATCCATCAGTCATCCCAAGTGGATGTGTGGTGGTATTGTGGTAGACCTTTACTGGGTACTCTGCCAAATAGCTAGAGTGGCACTTGTGCTTTATCCATTTGGGTATCCCTTTCACCCTGGCATTTCATCAACCAGAGGAAAAAAAAAAATAAGACATCATAAAGCGAGAGAAGCCCCTTATAGGTCTTTCAACTCTCACATTTATTTAGATGCAATTGGAGCCCTGCAAGGAATACCAGATCAATTTAAAGCTTGAAATCAAATAGTTAGAGGATTTAAGTCAATATTTTAGTAGATGACAGTCAATAAAAGTGTAGATTAGATGAACTACATCTATTACAACCAATAGCAACGAGCTTTTCATGAGTTAAAAAGAAAAACTCATGTCGGCCCCAGCCCTGAGGCTACCTGACCTGACAAAAGTCTTTACACTCTATGTGTCAGAAAGAGAAAAAATAACAGTTGGAGTTTTAACCCAGACTGTAGGGCCCTGGCCAAGGCCAGTGGCCTGTCTCTCAAAACAACTAGACAGGGATTGCAAAGGCTGGCTCCCATGTCCAAGGGCACTGGCAGCAACGGCTCTGTTAGCACAAGAAACAGATAAGCTAACTCTTAGGCATAAGCTAACTCTTAGGCGAAACCTAAACATAAAGTCCCCCCATGCTGTGGTAATTTTAATAAATACCAGAGGACATCATTAGCTCATGAACGCTAGACTAGCTAGATTCCAAAGCTTGCTCTGTAAAAATCCCCGCATAACCATTGAAGTTTGCAAGACCCTAAACCCTGCCACCTTGCTCCTGGTATCAGAGAGCCCAGTTAAACATAACTGTGTAAAATTACTGGACTCAGTTTATTCTAGTGATCCCAACCTCCAAGATCATCCTTAAACATCAGTTGACGGGGAGCTGTACGTGGATGGGAACAGCTTCGCCAACCCTTGCAAAGTGACTCTGAAGAAGACGACAAGCCCTGCTCCAGTCATACCCGGAAGCTGACTGGTCCACGCACTGCCAAAACATGAGGCAACTCACTGCGGAATTCATTTTCCTTACAATTTGGACTTGTACAGTACAGTAAGGACTTCAATTGACCTTCCTCAGACTGAGGGCTGTTCCCAGTATATACATCAAGTCACTGAGGTAGGACAAAAGATTGCTACAGTCCTATTATTTTATGGTTATTGTAAGTGTACCAAGACTCTAAAAGAAACTTGTTTGTATAATGCTCTTCTATCCAAGGTATGTAGCCCAGGAAATAACCAACCTGATGTGTGTTATGACCCATTTTAAGCCTCCTATGATCACAGTTTTTAAAATAAATTTAAGGATGGGTCCTTTTCTAGGCGACACAAATAAAGTAATAGCTAGGACAGAAGAAAGAGGGGTCTCCAAGCATATATCCCTAAAATTTAATGCTTGTGCCACTATCAATAGCAATTGGCATAGAATAAGATGCAGTTCTTTAAATTAAAAAGAAAAAAAAGTTTACACGCCAGGAAATAAGTATATCTGCCATTAATTAAGCTCATGTGCAAATGTGTGTAATTACTGGTCTTGTTTCATCTAGACTACTTTAAAAAAGGATGAAAAAGATCCTGTTTAGCTCCAAAAAGGAGAAGGCAGCCCGTTCTGTACGAGTGAAAGCTGCAACCCCTTAAAGTTAATAATTACAAATCCCTTAAACCCAAGGGGAAAAAGAGAGAGAGAGAGAACACGTATCTCTGGGCATCAATAGAAAAGGACTAGGTCCTAGAGTAAATATCTTAGTAAAAGAGGAGGTTCGTAAACTCTCTCCAGAACCAGTATTTCAGACTTTCTATGATAAACTAAATATACCAGTACCAGAGACTCCAGGAAAAACCAGAAATTTGTTTTTGCAATTAGCTGAGCATGTAGTCCAGTCTCTAAATGTCACTTCATGTTATGTTTGTGAAGAAACTATAATAAGAGATCAATGACCATAAGAAGCCCGAGAATTAGTGCCTACAGACCCAGTTCCTGATGAATTCCTGGTCCAAAAGAATCACCTAATCATCTCTAGGTTCTAACTGTCTCAATTATTGGACAGTATTGCATAGCTAGAATAAGGAAAAAAATTCACTCATTCTGTAGGATGACTTAGTTGTCTGGGGCAAAAACTGTATAATGGTACTGAACAAAACAGTTACATGGTAGAGTTCCAATTAAACAGAAAGGGATCCATTCAGTAAATTTCCAAGGTTACAGACTATCTGGGCCCACCCAGAATTCCACTGGGACTGGACTGCCCCCACCAGGTTATACTGGATAAGTAGACATAGAGCCTATGCTAAGCTGCCTGACCAGTGGACAGATAGTTGTGTTATTGGTACTATTAAACCATCTTTCTTCCTACTGCCCATAAAAACAGGCGAACTCCTGGACTTCCCTGTCTATGCTTCCCATGGAAAATGAAGCATAGCCATAGGTAATTAAAAAGATGATAGATGACCTCCTAAAAAATTATACAATACTATAGGCTTGCCACTTTGACACAAGATGGCTCATGGGGATACTGGACTCCCATTTACATGCTCAACCGAATCATACAGTTGCAAGCTGTTTTAAAAATCATCACTAATAAAACCAGTCAAGCCTTGACTATTCTGGCCCAGCAAGAAACTCAGACAAGAAATGCTATCTATCAAAATAGATGGGCTCTCAACTACTTGCTAGCAGCTGAAAGAGAGGTCTATAAGAAACTTAACCTTACTAATTACTATCTACACATAGATAATCAAAGGCAAGTAGTTAAACACATCGTTAAAAATATGACAGAACTGATACAGGTGCCCATACAAGTGTAGCATGAATTCGACCCTGAAACCATATTTAAAAATTAGTTCCCAGCACTAAGAAGATTTAAAACTCTTATAATAAAAGTTATAATCATAATAAGAACCTATTAACTGTTCCCTTGTTTGCTACCTGTACTTCTTCAAATGATAAAAAAGCTTCATCGGGGCCGGGCACGGTGGCTCAAGCCTGTAATCCCAGCACTTTGGGAGGCCAAGATAGGCGGATCACGAGGTCAGGAGATCGAGACCATCCTGGCTAACACGGTGAAACCCCGTCTCTACTAAAAAATACAAAAAACTAGCCGGGCGAGGTGGCAGACCCCTGTAGTCCCAGCTACTCGGGAGGCTGAGGTAGGAGAATGGCATAAACCCGGGAGGTGGAGCTTGCAGTGAGCTGAGATCCGGCCACTGCACTCCAGCCTGGGCGACAGAGCGAGACTCTGTCTCAAAAAAAAAACAAAAACAACAACAAAAAACAAACAAACAAAAAAGCTTCATCGCTACCTTAGTTCACCAAAATGCTTCAGCACAAGCGTACTATATGAATCACTATCAATCTATTGCACAAAAAGACATAAGTAGCAAAAATAAGAGTGAGAACTCCCACTAATAAAAAGTGAGAGTCTCAAAGGGGGGAAATGAGGGAAGAGAGAGACCCTCTCATATTGTTTTATACTCAGTACCTGTTTCAAGAAAAAACAAGGGAGTGAAACGAAAGACAGGCAGCCTGGCACCAGGCCCAAAACTGGGCCTGGGCCTGCCTGGCCTAAACCTAGTAGTTAAAAATCAACTTATGACTTCAAAACTGATATTATCCATAGATTCCTGGCATTATATAAAGAACATTGTGAAACTCCCTGCTCTGCTCTGTTTCACTCTGACCACAGGTGCATGCAGCCCCTCTCACGTACCCCCTGCTTGCTCAAATCAATCACGACCCTTTCATGTGAAATCTTTAGTGTTGTGAGCCCTTAAAAGGGACAGAAATTGTGCACTCGGGGAGCTCGGATTTTAAGGCAGTAGCTTGCTGATGCTTCCAGCTGAATAAAGCCCTTCCTTCTACAACTCGGTGTCTGAGAGGTTTTGTCTGCAGCTCGGCCTGCTACACTGGGAGCTCAAAGCTGTGTCTGTATAATGACAAATGCAGTCAATTAGGTTGTCAATTCTTATCAAACAATGAATCACTACATTTAAAAAAATCAACTGAACAAGTTGTTAATAAAATATAATGAATCTCTCATCATCTGGTTTAATTGTCTGCTTCATTTAATAAAAAAAATTAAAATTAGAAGACATTCAAATTTCTTTTTTTGAAATATCTATATTTAAGTTTTAACATATTATGAATGATATAATAGTATTTTCAGTAATATCTTCATAATACCATGAATCAGCTGTAGCAATATAGGATGTGTTCTACTCATGGTTGAATTGACTGAGCTGTACCCACATGGCACGCAGTCAAAACGAATTCTGACTCAATTTTCAAATGTGTACAAATATATTTTCCTCAGAAAGTATAGCTAAATTGGGAGGGTTTGGGCATGCATTCAACTGACAAAGTTTGCACATAGTTGCAAGCAAAATTTCAAGAAAATGACTGAAGCACCAATCAAAATGCCAAGGTAGAAAACTAGCAATGAAACTCTTTGAAAGTGTTGAATAAGTGAACATGATTTTTTTAAGACAGAAAATGAACAATTTATATTCGTAGCTTAGAAGCTTGGGTTCAGCAAAATCTAGAATTTACACATTTGAAGAATCATCTGTGGTTTTCTTATCATTCAGTGGTATTGACATTTATATCATTTGCCTTACTTCTCTCTATTGATTCATTGATCTAGCCCTTCTTACTCCCTCCAAATTTTGTGTAAATTCCTCCCCTTTAGGTTTTACTTTAACAAGCTTATAACCTTTTTCCTATTTTTAGATAGTAAGGAGTAGCTGCTGAAAACTGATGAAGTTAAATAGCACTGCTCACTTTGAAGTCTAGCATCTTATTAGAGCTGTTACAGAGACTATATCACCTTCCCTGAGGTTTGACAAAGACAATGCCTTGATGGCCACTGCTCTATTGATTATGCAGCTGGATCCATTCATTATCTGCTCTTTCCTTTTCTGAAATTAGTCCCTAGAGAATGTGACTGGACACAGTAATGTGACAGACACAGTAAGTACAAACTATTGGTCTCATTACTGGAACCCGAAGAAAATGTGAAAATCCTTTGGGACTTTTTTAGTCCCAAAATTGACATGAGAAATCCTGACCTCATTGTCCTTAGACATGTTTTACTGTTTACTTATTTATATAGTTTTTCATTGCTTAGAAAGTAAAGCTCAAAGTCTTTAAGCCAGTACAGAAGGCTCTCTATTCACCAGCCTTTCCTTCCATTTTCTTACATGAACCTTTGATCATTGTAGGCTGTTGGAACCCTCCCTCCCTTTCATAATCTGCACCTGCTGTTCAGTAATTCACAACATCACTTGAAAAGTAGAACATATTGTTAATGATTTATTGTTCCAGTTCACCCTTTTCATTATTGCCTGTGGAATACAAATTAGAAATACCCTTTCCTCTGGTATCCCAAACCATGACATCAGAATTATCATCCTCTAATTAGACAAAACATAAGAAAACAGGAATATTGCTTCTCCTTGTGTTTCTGATTAGCCACAAACATAGACCATGTACTCTAAATTCTATGCATTAATGTCTCTCAGATGTCATTACCACAGAGACCTTCATTTTCTTTTTACAGTGCTTATACCTCTGAAGGCAAATATCTATATTCCCTGAAATAGCAAAATAGTTGACACACATGAGAGTTCTGTAAATGCTTGTAGAACAAGTAAATGAACAAAATGAATGCCAGTACTCATTGTTGCAAGTAACTAATGGAAAAAATAGAATTTACTGGAGGGATGCCAAGTAATTTATAGAACCTATGGAAGGAATGAAGCAAGGCCTTAAACTAGAACTGGAACTGAGACTGCTCAGGAAGTCATCTTTTTGCTTAATCTCTACTTATTTCTTCCAATATGCTTCATTTTTCTTTGTCCCTGATTCTTTCTTTCCCCTTCTTCCTTCTCTGGCTCTCCTTCTCCTTCGAACACAGATTTTTTTGCTTATCTTATCAACATGCCCGTAACTCTCTAACTGACCTTTCACAACCTACGTTCACAAATATAGAAACTGATTTGCCCATGTTAGGTCAAGTGTCCATCCCAGAAATAAACAGCTAAGGTCAAAGATTCAGATGTACATGATACAAATATATTTGTAGTTATGTGGCTAGGGGATGTACACAAAGCTTCCACAGCTCTCTGAGCAGCTACCCTCGCAATATCTTGATGTTTTCACCCAGAAGCTCTCCAACCCCACCCTTTAGGGATTTTTATGGATATTCCATTCTACAAGCAAAACTGATTAAATCATTGGCCATTGATGATTATCTCAATCTCCAGCCCCTCTTCCCTCCTCAGAAGTAGGCAGGGGAAGGGAGCAAGGATAGAGTTGAAAGTTCCAACCCTCTAATCACACATTTGGTTCCTCTGGCAACCAGCCCCCATCCTGAAGCTATTTAAGGGCTCACCAAAAGTCACCTTATTAGCATGAACTCAGGTACAAGGGTATTAGAAATTCTATGTCAGGAATGAGAACAGAATAAGATAATTATTTAATATTTAATATTTGGTTTATTAAATCAGTTGATTTTTTTAATCCAAGAAAAAACAGCAGAAAACAGGAGGCTACTCTTGTTTATAAAATTCCTCAAGGAGAAAAGCATCTGCTGAAGCTAAAAGAAAGAAGTGTAGGAGATATATGAAGAAATAAGTTATAAAAATACAATTTACAATGCTAACAAACAAAAGTTAACTGGACACCTACTATGGCCCATTCCTCTATACACTTTATGAACATGACATCTATTCTTCCCAATGCCAGTATCATGTATCAGAAATCTCCTTAATTTAAGGGGGGGGGGGGGAATTGAGGCTCAAGTAACTTCCCTAAGGTCACATAGCCAGTAAGTGAAGAAAATGATATTCAAACATAGATCTGGGTCACACCAAAACCTGTACAGTGTCCAGTACAATAATACATATCACTGGATTGTTGCCTACCCATTGGTGATTTACATATTCATATATGCCCTGTTCTTCAGTTTCCTAAGTCATCTAATTGTTCTGATTTTCCAGCAAATAATGTGACACTATAAGCACACACAGATACAAAATCTGCCACAATAAGCACATATAGATACAAACTGCCGCATTTTTTTTCAACAATGGGTATATTAGTTTCAAATTGCTACTATAACAAGTAGCCACAAACTTTGTGTCTCCAAACAATAAAAAAAAAATTATCTTACAGTTCTGAAGGTCGGAAGTACAGTTCTGAAGGTCAGAAGTTCAAAAATGAGTCTCTCTGATCTAAAATCAAAGTATCAGCAGAGGACTATGTTCCTTCTGTAGGCTCTCAGGGAGAATTCATTTCTTTGCCTTTTCCAGCATTTAGAGGGCAACCACCTCAGCCTGTGGCTCTGCCTCACTCTGACCTTTCTTTCCTCTTCACATCTCCTTCTATGATTCTGACTCTACTGCCTCCCTCTTTCTAATAGAAACCCTTGTGGTTACACTGGGTCCACCTGGATAGCCCAGGATAACCTCCCCATCTCAGTGTCTTTAACTTAGTCACATCTCCAAAGTCCCTTGTGTCATGGAAAGTGGCATATTCACACAGTCTGAAGATTAGAACATCACTGGTAGACCATTATTCTGCCTGCTGAAATGATATGAGAGCTTTTCATAATTAAAGCAAAATGTCATAATAAACCCTAGTCTTTGAGAATGTGAGTAATATGCATGATGATGAAGTATACTTATTTTAGCTTGATAGTAAGAAAGAAATAGAAAAAAAGACTGTTAAGTAATCTATTATACTTCTACATGGTTTTATAGTGAAAAAAACTATATGCTCTTCCTTGTTCATCTCTTTTCAAATTTTTTATGATCATTTTTACTTGAAAATGTTGTCAGTTGAATGTGCCATTTAGTTTTGCCTCCTCCTCTTCAAGATTCAATAAAGATAAAAACATAAATTTTAGTAGCAGTAAAACTGTGGAAAGACAGAGAAAAGTTCTACTTACTAACTCTTTCCCAAGTTGGCCTTTTCCAAACATTCACAAGTATAGCCCCTGAACAAATGGAAATCACCAGTAAAGTAGAAGCAGCACTTGCTCCAATAGACTGACCATGTGGCAGGAGCTGGAACAGCAAAGAGTAAGTATGATTACAGGCAGTCCAGTCCCAGAGGGAAACAATGATCCTGAGCCACACATGCACTTGTTCATCAACTAAAAAGAGAAAATAGGGGGTAAATTAGAGCAGTTCTATCCCCACTATCCTCACGAGGATTTGAATGCCAATTTGGGGGATCATCAGAGCCATAGAGAAGGATGAAAAGATTCTCCCTATAAATAATATCTCTTCTATGTCATTCTGCCCACAAGTGCTTCCACTCTGAAACTGTGATAAAAGAACAGAAAGCCAAAACTCTAAAGTAAGAGGCTCACAACTAACTTTGCAAGCATTTGTTGTACACTTTTCTCTGCATTGTGAAATGCACAGAAATATTGGGATAAGTGGTTTGCACCAAGAAGACTGAACCAAATGGAGCTATAAGAGCACTGTCTTCATCTGTTCTTATGACTGTAACTAAGTACCATAGACCAGGTGGCTTATAAACAACAGGAATTTGTTACTCAGAGTTCTGGAGGCCAGAAGTCTGAGATCAGGGTGCTAACGTGGTTGGGTTCTGGTGAGGTCCCTCTTCTAGAATGCAGACTACTATCTTCTATTTACACATGGCAGAAAGAGAGAGAGAGAAATTGAGTCTCTTTTTATAAGGGCACTAATTCCATTCATGAGGGCTCCATCCTTATGACCTAATCACCTCCCAAAGGCCCCACTTCCTAGAATCATCACAATGTGGAATACGATTTCAATGTAGGAATGGGGGAGAACACAAACATTCAGTCCATGTCAAGCACCAAGAGTAGCTAGGATATTCAACTTTGTCTGCACTCAGGAAGAGCCCACAAGAATGGTATTCAAAAGGAGGTGAAGAAGATGAGGAGGAACGCAAATAATCTTGTCTTGGGATGCAGAGTCTCTGATTCAGAGAACAGGAGTATAAGAAGGAAATTGAATAAGTAAATGAATGAAAATTACATTAATGAAGAATTTATATTAAAATCAGTTCTTTAGACAAATTTTCCTTAATTCTTTAAACAGATTAAAAATTGCTGATTTACTTTTTTTTCCTGATATAGCCCAACATCAGGGCTTCCTTAGAGATTATTTTTACTGATTTTTTTTTCTATGTATGGGCCATACTTTCTTGTTTCTTTGCATGTTTTTTCATTTTTCTTGAAGATGGGAAATTATAGATAGCATAATGTAACAACCCTGGAGATCAGAGTCCCGGGCCTCTGTGGTTTCTGTTGTTGTCGTTGCTGTGTGTTGTTGCTTAATTGGTGACTTTTCTGAAGTTAATTCTGTTAAGTCTACAGACTTTGTTGTGTGCGGCTGCTGGAGACCCACATGTTTAGCTTAGAGGTCATCTAATCATTGGATAGAAATTGTTTTCAAATGCCCGAAACCAATGACTCCTAACCTTTGCTTAAGGATTCTGTGCACATGTTGGGACTTACCTGAACTACTAAGCCACACAGTTGACAACACTCTCTTAACCTTCATTTTCTGCTTGCACAGAGCCTCAGAATTAGCAAAAATTGAGGTGCTGGGACCTTCTCAGGTCTTTCCTGAGAATTCACACCATCTTATCATACATATAACCCAACCCCCTGCATCTGACAGTCTAGATTTTTTAGAGATTTTTCCTTTTCTATGGACATTTTCTTTCCCAACTTTTAAACTTTTGGTTAGCCTATTTTTTCCCTGTTATTTCACCTTTTCAGTGAATGTGAAGTTACAGAATTGTCTCCAAAGGATTTAACAAATGTCCCCAAGAAAAAGGCTTTTCACACTGGGCAAGCTCCATGTCAGGACAAAAAACAAACAAAAAAACATGCACAGCTCTATAAGTGGAGTTTTCTAGAGAACCACCAGACAGATACAATACTGACAATTCTCCAAGAATGAGGTTGTGAAGGAGTTCCAACTCTGTTCTGGCCCCTCCAGTAGCTGCTAAGTGGCTAGTTTTTTACTGTGACTGTGGGCTATTGGTTTTCAAAGATGAGATTAAGAGAAGATAGACATAGGGCAAGTTAAAACACCACAAATCTCCCTGCTTTTACTGAGATTCAGTCATTTTTGTTGAATAAATACTCCCAGAAATCTTTGGTTAACTTGTAGAATTCAGAGAAAGTTGATTCTGATAAATTATCCAGTTTTCTCATTGTTTAATAATGGGATGAGTTTTTGGAGATTCTTCTCTGCCATTTTCACTGATATCACACCTAGATGTGAGTATTAAAAGACTGAGCTTTGGATGAATTTTTAAAGAGAAAAATTGCTGTGTATATTTTAAAGACTATTAATTTACACATGAAGCAGTCTACATCAAAAGGAAAAGGATAGAAACAAGTAGTAGGGCAACAGTGGCATAAAAAGACAACTTTGCATGTAATTTCCTTGTTCAGGTGAGAAATGACAGCGGCTCTGTCTAGGATGTTGGTGGTAGTATGCAACAGAAGTGGAACCATTTGAAAAATATTTGGAATCAGAAATTATGAAGACTTGTGTTGAACATTAGAGAGTGTGCAGAATTTTGGTCCCCATAACCTCAATCCTTGGTGCTACTCTGATGGTTGTGTTACTTTACCCGGCAAAAGGGATTTGCAGATGTAATTAAGATGGCTTTGTTACATAACTGCTGAAGTAGCAGGACTGGTTGATGCTTTGATTTTAGTTCAATGACACCTTGAGCAATAAACCCAGCCCTCTAGCTCTGGCTCCGCCTAGCTCTGGCCGGCCTTCGGGTTTGCAGTGGTGCTGTTGTCCCGAGCAGGGCCAGCGGCAGCATGGCCATCCCCAAGCGGATTCCCACGCTCCTGCAACCACAGCAGCGAGAAGGGATGCCATTCGAGGTGCTGGGTAACCTCACCAGGCTGCGCTACTGCTTCCACTCCGTGTTTCTGAGGAATCCGAAGGCAGTTCACCTTGAGGCTTGGCTGGTGGAAGCGATCTTCGGAAGCCGAGTGTACGTCGCACATCCTGCTTCGAGTGAATCAGTGGGACCCCGAGAGCAACGCTGAGGTCTTGTTATTTGAGAGGCCTTGTTGCCAGAAGGACACATTCAAGACGATCATGAACACTTGATTGACTATCACCACCAGCTCCAGGTGCAAGGCTCGGAAAAGGCCCTCGCCCAGGATGTCGACACTCAGAAGGCGGAGACCCAGCAGTTTCCCAAAGCTGACCAGCAGGCCAGGACCCAACCGTCTCTGGAAGCTGCTAGGGAGACCGGGACTCAGAGGTCTTCAATCGCAGGTCCGGGACGCCGGAACCCAGCAGCCTCTGGTCGAGGTCAGGGAGGCCGGGACCCAGCAGTCTCTCAAGGCTGCCAGCGAGTGGGGGACTCAACGTTCTCCCGAAGCTGCCAGCAAGGCAGGGAGTCAGTGATTTTGCTTGGCCAGTGGCAAGGCTGCCAGGGACCAGGTTACCAAATTATGAAGGCATCTCAGGCCCTGGAGCAGAGCCAGTCGGGTTGAAGTGGAAGCCCTTGGAAGAGCCGGATTCTTCTAGGGTGTATATGATGTGGATTGTTTTTGTTTTTCCCTTCTGCTAAATGTTTGCAAATGCAAACTTAAAGTTCTAATAAATAATTGCATTTCAAAAAAAAAAAAAAAAAAATCCCACCACATAGTAACAGACTTCTATCTACAGAACTGTAAGATAATAGTGTTACTTCAAGTCACTAAGTTTGTGGTAACAGCGTTGCGATTGCAGTGGAAAACTGATACAGATGGTGAAGGAGAGGGAGAAAACAAAGATGCAGTCTTGCTTGTGGCACTTACTGTTGAATGGAAACTGGTCCAATTTTTTGAGATAGAAACCCCAGAGGAGGAATAGGCTGAGGTGTAGCAACAGAGGGGTCAACATCAATGTTGCACATGTTAAGTTTGGGGTACTTTTGGAAGTTCGAGTAAAAAATAAAAGTTAATTGCCTATAGAGATCTGGAGTTCAGAGAATAAATCCAGGCTAAAAATATAAGTCCATTAGCATGTCGTTGTTAATTAAACCCGAGCAAATGGATTAAATCGCCTAGGGATGGAGTGTAAAATGAGAAGAGACAAATGATCATATGAAGCTGTGTTGTCTCAGATTGTAACCAAAATGTGGGTTAGTTGCTTGCTGCATGCGGAGTCCAGTTAACAAGGCAAAGTCTGATACAAGGCAAGTGAATTTATTCCAAAAGCAGCTTGGGTAACAGGCACAGTTATCCTGCCTCACCACTTCACTTTTGGAGCAGAAAACAGGCACCCCCTGCTAGGTTGGTGCCTGATCTATGGGCAGTTGAGTTGGTGTCTTCCTGGGCATAAGTTGTAAAAATGGCCAAGTGGGCATATTTTCCACATGCCCTCCTGAGGCAACACCCTGGAGGTGAGGGGTTTTTGGGGGCATGCTTTGGTGTGCAAATTCACTGTCGACTCTCAAGGAGAGATTCATCTTGCCCTGTAGGAAATGTTTGGTGAGGGGGAGGTGAAAGGTTGTATTTTCATTTCTAAAGGGCTACGTAGGAAGTAGGGAACTGGGGAAACAAGAAAAGAAGAGAGAGGGGAATAAATTAAACTACCTCTTAGAAAAATGAGGGTAATCAGTTACAAGACTGCCGGGTACAGGCTAAAACAGGATTCCCTCAACTAAATCTATATACTTGCTTTGTGTTTTCCAATCCACTTTAATAAAGTCTGTCTTTCTCAAAGTGATTCAAGGGGCAAGAGGAGCCAACATATCCCGACATTTTCCCATATCCCGACATTTTCCTAGAATGTCTCTTGAAAAGTTTCTGACAGTTTAAACAGCAGCTTCACTAACCAAGATCAATAATTGCTAATTTACCAGAATGGAATGATGAAAGTCACAGTCTCCCACCTTCCTTTAGCTCAACCAATTCCACATTTTATAATGAAGCTTTGAAATATACCACTACTAAGTATTTAATGTTTGATTTTTTCAGGAGTTCTTCATTTGAAAGATATAGAAACTTACTAGCTTAGGCAAAAATGGAAAATATATTGAATGGATTCACTCAATAAACTAATATTTATTATTTTTTAGTAATTAAATATCATAGACACTGTGCTAAGTGTCATATATTCAGAAGTAAACAATAAGTCTCTGGTTTTCTGCACTCTCAGCTAAAATCTAGTGGGGATATGAAGACGCCAGGGTAACTCATGCAGCAGAAGGAGGAGTTGAATAATCAGCCTGGAAAAGGGTGAGAATGCAACTAAGCTTTAGGAACAGCTGAGGTCCCAACATCAAATCATTCCAGAAATAACAACTGCTAAGTGCCTTTATTGTATGTGGCCTGTTTATATTCACAGTCTTACATCATTTTTACAACAGATATATAATTTAAATAGTACTGGCTCCATCCTCCAGATAAAAAACTAATGCTCAAAAAGATTAACAAATTATCTAATGTAATCTAGGTAATAAAATCAAATGCTAAAATTTAAATGCCAATGTGAAAACCTCAATATTCACACTCTTTTTGTTATATCATTTTGCTTCCAAATAAAAATCCAGGAAAATGAGGAAATGACATTTATGTCTAATTTTCTTTAAAAAAATACAAAATATGTGATAACTTTCTAATTCATTCATGCTAGTAGTTGGTAATTCTGTGACTTCTACTTTTCTGTTTTTGACAATTTCTCTCCACAACTGACTCCACAGCTTTGAACGTATCTGACATTTGTGTAATTCATCTGATAGCATAAGAATAATATATGTTCCATCTGTTGGGATATCAGAACTGAAGTAATCAGTGTTGCTTCACTTTATCAATACAATTAATGAAGGCAGCCACATTTTTAGGTCTGAAAGCAGCAAGAAAATACAAGAAATGTTAATAGCTTTTTAAAGGGTAAATTAAAAGTAGAGTATCATATTTAGAGTCAGCATACTACAATGCTGATACAAGTTAAATAAGCGTTATTAGACAAAACACATTAAAGTCAGTTCAATCTGACAGATTTTGAACTGTTTTGATAGCAACCCACTTACTGGTTTTTCTGAAAACAAAGCCATTGGAAATGGCTCAGCAGTCACAAGTATAAACCACGATGCCTGAGTGCTGTTATCAAATACTTCCATGAAGCGAAGAGTGTCCCCTAAAACTATTACTTTGAAGAAAAATTCCTGGTAGACACACAGCTCAGTAATAAAATTTAAAAAAATAAAATTTGAAAAGAGATCAATTTATAAATACAAAAATGTTAGTGCCCATGTTGATCTATGTCTTTCATTTTCTTCTGACAGCAGTGCCAAGCACTGAAATCCCAGAATCTGTCATGAATAATGCATAAGCAACACAGAAATTCATTTAGGGATCTTAAAAATCCCTGGCTGCAGGTTGACATTTCATCTGTTATATGGGGAGAGAGGAATCTTTATTTTCCATTTCAGTGGTCCAATTTAACTTCTTCCTTCCTAAAACAAAGAGCATACACCCTCACTGATACAGAAGCATGTGCCCTTGCCTGCATGCACAGGAAAAACAATTATTTCAAGCTATAAACTTCAAATCTCATTTTGTGAGCTATTAGCTATAATGTTTGGTGAGTCACTGGATACAGGATTTATGTCACTTCACAAGAAGTTAGCCAAAGTCAAGATGTCATTCTGAATATATTGCATTTACCTAAACTTATTCTCCTGATGATGATTTGCACTGTTTGCTTATCTAAGCTTAACAAATAACTCTATAAAAAATGAGACCTGAGCCTGAGAGATCCTATGTACTGTAGGCACTAGAGAGAAAATGTCACTCATAAGACTTTGAGCCCTTTAATCTCTAAGATTCCTTCTGTTTTGGAAAATAAAGTGGTGTAATTCGTTTTCGTCCCACCTACACAGGGAAGTTTATTCTTGCCCCAGTTATTTCTGAAATTCTTGGAAGGAGGTGCTTTAGTTCCTTTTGTGACCATTTATGATCAGTTTTAACTTTCAATTATTACTGAATGGTTTGTTCTTTAGATGTGATCTCACCCCTTGCAGCTTTTTTATTTCCTTTCTATCCCAGAGTGAACCTCATACTTCATCCTTTCTCTTACATCTTCATTAGAATCCTTTTTGGGTAACCAACTTTTCCTGGAGGTTTTGACATAAAGAAGAGAAACTTTAGCATAGCACATGAAACAATGCAATTTAAAATTGATTGCTAGGTATCAGTGTTACTAATGACATTAGACATCATCACCACAGAAAACTTCTTGCCAGCTGCCCTTTCTCTATGCCTCTGTTTGTTTCTTTAATTTTGTGTTTTCATCTTCCCTAACCGGAACTTTCTCCCCATCACATCCTCCTCCCATTATGGCCTCCCTTCCTTCCCTTCATATGTTCCAGCAAAAAGCTCAAAAATCAAAATTTCTGTTATTTTATTAAACTATTAAGTAGAATAAATTAATTCTCTCAATTCCCTTGTCTTTCCTACCAAAAGGGTAATTAAACAAAGGGTCCTCCTAAAATCAGTAAGAGTCTCTTGCAGTCCCTTCAGCCTGTATTAGCAGCTTAGGGACAGCCAGGCCTTTCTGAATTATTCTCAGGATCACCCAAACATAACCTTTTTTTTTTTTTCTTTTTTTTTCTTTAAGAAGTTTCCTTATTTTTCTTTACCAGAAGGGAAACAAATTCCTCAGAAGAAAATATCTTCATTCTACAAAATACATAGCAGTGATAGAGATGATGGAGCATATGAGAACAGTGTCTCTTTCTGTACTTTCTACCACTTCTTGATGGGGTGCGCATGGTAAGGATGACACTCCAATCTGTTTGAAGTAGTACCTTTCAGGGCTAGAACAAAAAGCTGACATCTGTGTATTAGATGCTACCTCTTAGTCCTAGGTTATGTGAAATTACACTCCAGGAAAGTGTCCTACACAGGGTTTTTGCAGAGCGGTTGAAGCATGGTTTTACCTGAGTAAAAAGGCTGAGACATCTAGTATCAGAGGCATTTTAATCAGAATGACTCCATCTTGAATAAGGGCTAGGAAAAATAGGGCGGGCACTTGCTGGACTGCATTCCCAGGAAATTAGGTATTTCTAGCTGTTAGATGTTTACAATTAAGGAAACAGATTGATAATGTTTACTAAACAGACCCAGAATCAGTAAGGTCCTGATATCCCAATATCCTGACTCTTGAGAACAGAAGCACTCTTAATTTTTGTTTTAAAGGTAATAATATTGATTCTTGCAAAATATAGTAATTAGGAAAGTTAATCCTTTATCACAAACCCTTGTAGCAGAGCACATCTCCCCATAATTTTATTGTTGTCATTGTTATCCTATGTACAAGCAAGCATTGTACCTAGGGTGGGCGCATTCCTCCTCTTACTTTTGGCAACGCCCAACTCTGTCTATGGAGTAGTTCTTCTTTCACCACTTTACTTTCTTAACACATTTGCTTTCACTGACACTGTGGACTCAGCCCAAGTCCTCTCTTGTGTAATATCCAAGAACCCTCTCTTGGAGTCTGGATCGGGACCGCTTTCTGGTGACATGAGTACATGACTGCACCTCACCATTCTTTTAACAAATGTTTGGGCCTTTGAAATAGCTAGGACTGGGTTTCCTCCTTACTGTCTTTGATTATTCTTCTTTATTTGTGTATTTCATTATTACTTTTCTATCAATTTACAATTTATTTTCATTGTTCTCTTGCAGTTGCTAACATGAAGAGCAAAGTATATGGGACGTAATCCATTGTAACTTTAAAAGTTCAGCTTATTTTGGTTACTATTATATTGGAAATGTCTAATTTTTAAAATTTGGCATAGGTTCTAGTTGAACCCTTCATTTCACAGAATAGGAAATTAAAACCTAAAGAGATTAAGCAAGACTTAATCTCGTCTAGAAATTCTCAGATTTTGGCAAAACAGGAGCCCAGGTCTCTGGTTTCCCTGGCAAGGGCTTTTTACAATATGCCATCCTGCCCTCTCTTCTTATGGAGCATTTGGTTCATCCCACTAAGTAACAATTATCTTCTATGCTGTATTGCTTATTATTATTATGTTATTATTATCTAAACTGCTTGATTATAAATCCCTTGAAAGTAAAGATTATGCTTGAATCTAAAATATCTCTAGAAGCTAGTATATTTATAGTGCTGAGCACACTTTTTGGCAATTGACATTTGCTGGGGCAATTTTATTATACCCACTTTTATTTCCAAGCACTTTTGCAAGTCTTTTTTTTTTTTTTTTTTTTAATTGAGTGACTAATGTGAAAACTAAGATCAAATTATTTTCAGGAATTAATCATGAGGGTTTGTGTGTGTGTGTGTGTGTGTGTGTGTGTGTGTGTGTGTGTCTTCCATTAATGGCAATGTAAGAAAATATTGTAAGGTCAAATGAAATATTAAGGGAGGAACTATAATCTTTCCTCTACTAATGTTTCCATATGGAGGGAACTCCATTAGGGTGACACTCTGACCTCTTTATCCTGGTATTTTTCCCTCAAAACTCACATTTCCCCAGAGAAAGATAGGGGAATGTTTGACATAAGCCAGGCCTGCTGCTTTCACAATGCCATGGGGGTACCATACATACCACAGTCTATTGGGTGGCTCTTCTCTCTAGTGGATCTGATTGTCTGCATAAATATTAATAGGATAAGTTTAATTGTAGAGAGCAACATTAGCAAAACAATTTACTTGCTTCCAAATCTAGGCTACATTCTCCAAACAGCTTTCCCAGTGATGAAGCTGACAGATTTTGTTTTTGTTTTTAACTTTGTATCATGTGGTTATAAACGCAGGTACTAAGAAAAAGGCGCTGTTATTTATTTGGTAACCTCACCCCCCTTACATGTCAACAACAGTGCCTTTTTTTATAAATTGTTTTAATAACCTCATAAAAGGAGAGCAGATATTCCTTACCTACAAACTGTCAGAATGTATCAAAAAGTAATTGTGGATGCCCATGATTTTTGGAAGAGAAACAGAGTAGTTAACTGTCTTCTGTCTCTTTTCCTCCTAAAGCAAGAGGCAGTAACTTTAACTCTTGTATTTCTAACATTTCTGTATTTCTGGCATTACTAGGACCATTGCACAAAACACTGTGGTGACTGATTTTATCCAAGTTAACATTCTGACAATGCTGAGAGCTGCAGCTTTTTCACACACATTCTTTAAGCAGAAAGTCATTTTAAAAGTGTCATCTACATTGGACAGTGCTGAGCTAATGTGATACAGTGTGACAAGCTTCACCACGTCTGTCACCTTCTACTTATTGCATTGGAAAATCATTAGATTGTTTAGTGGACATAATTAATTAGAAACACTTGATAATGAATGAATTGGTGTACTTTTGGTAAGAATAGAATGAGTATGAGTTATCTTCTAAGAGAAAACACAAATATAAACTATAATGTTAAATAAGTTAGTCAAAATAACATTACTGGTATATCAGGTAACTTCCCAGTTGCCATCTCAGTGAGGCCTTTCCTGACCACGCTTTCTAAAATTTCAACTCGATACTCTGACATTTTGTAATTTTTCCTCTGCTTTCTTTTTGATACTTACCACTGATTCATATACTATATATTCTAGTATTATTATTTGTCTCCCACCAAATATATGCTCCATGAGGAGAGGAATCTTTTGTTGATTGCTGTATCTCCAGCCCCTAGAACAATGCCAAACACGTAATAGGCTCTCAGTAAGTATTTAGTAAATGAATGAACGGATACATGAATGTTAAATTTCTGAAAAATGCATTTAATTTTTCTTCCTTGCACTGAAGAAAATTGCTTTTCTCTGTAGAGGAGAAAATTGCTTTTCTTTGCCCTAGCCTTGTCCCTGCAGAGTCTTTTAATTCCTCTCCATCATGCTTCTCTACATTCTTTCCAATAAACACAATACAGACACTTGAAAAAACATGATATTTAGTACCTAAACACGTAGATTTGTTTTATCTCTGTCACTTATGAGCTGTTTAATCCAAATCTGTTATCTCATTTGTGAAACAGGAGTACAAAAAAATCTCATTCACAAAGATGTAGAAAAGATTAAATGAGCTTTGGAAACTGCTTTGTAACCCTCAAAAATCTATAGAAATATTTACGATTACAGGTCGGCTGTCATCATTACAATAGCTTTTACTTCTTCTTTCTGCCAAGTAATATTTATCCTTTAGTCCCTTTCTCTCTTTCTCTCTCTTTTTTTAAGTTGGGTATTGAAACTATTCCATGAACTCTTTTATGGGAAGGAACAGACTGTCAGTCCAGTGACTTCTATACTGTCAGCCATAGAGGGAGGGACCGCCTCCCTTTCATTGTGAGGAAAAGAAAGAGAGATCAGACTGTTACTGTGTCTATATAGAAAGAAGTAGACATAAGAGACTCCATTTTGTTCTGTATTTGAGATGCTGTTAATCTGTGACCCTACCCCCAACCTTGTCCTTGCAAGAGACATGTGCGGTGGTGACTCAAGGTTTAACAGATTTACAGTAGTGACTCATGGTTAAACAGGCCCACTTTTTCTTTCTCTATACTTTGTCTCTGTGTCTCATTTCTTTTCTCAAATCTCTCATTCCACCTAACAAGAAACGCCCACAGGTGTGGAAGGGCAGGCCACCCCTTCATCCATCATTTTGTAACTGTGACCACTTAATGACCTACAACAACCAGACTTGAGTCAATGAGCCAATAGAGAAGATCATCACTCATTTAAGTGTGTAACTGCTAGAGAAATAAACCTCAGACAAAGCAAACAAAGCACATGCATGGTAAATGAGATCAGAAGTGCAGTAGCTAATATAATCAGGTGGTGCTAGAAAGATCTTCTCTAATTTTCTGTGGACTCTGAGATTATACAATGAGGTATTGATGCCTTTGTTCTACAATATTTCTCTTCAGAAGTTTTCTATTAGAGAGCAATTGCCACCTGAGAAAAAAAAAAAAAACATAAAAACTAGCATCCATCTTCAATATCTCAGCATACATTAGATCTAAGGTAGTTTGAAAGGCAGAGAACAAAAGGCCGATACAATGCGACTCATATTAAGTAAGTGGTAATGCTAGGAAAATGAAACTCCCAGAATAATTCTTCAGAAGAATATATTAACCTAGAGCAAGGTTCAGCAAACTTCTTCTGGAAAGGATCAGATAGTAAATATTTCAGGCTTCCAATCTCTATTGCAACTACATACTTCTGACATTGTAATGCAAAAAGAGTCATATAATACATAAGTAAATAGGGGTGACTGTGTTCCAATAAAGTTTTATTGAAAAATAATATTTTTAATTTTTTATTGATTTAAAATATCTGCCTAGAGGTAGAAGATTTTTAAAGTCTGTATACAATTAAAACTATTGAATGATAATATTAAGAAAATATATATATGGTATATAACTGCTAAATAAAATTACACTGAAGAATATAACAAAAAGTTAATCTTTGTATTATATTAAAAGGCCTACTTAAATATTGACAAAAAAAGAATAGAAAATAGAAAAATGGAAATGTATTGAATAATTAGTTCATAATTTAGCATTACAATGTCTAATAGATGTGATGATACACAATTCACTAGTAGTTACAGAAATTAAATCACAATATCTTAATAAAATTACTTTGCATAAATTGAACTGACAAAAATTAAAAGCTCTCTGAAAGGTTAGGTGACCTACAGACGAAAGCCCATCAGACTAACAGCAAACCTCCAAGCTGAAACCCTACAAGCCAGAAGAGATTGAGGGCCAATATTCAACATTTTTAAAGAAAATAAATTCCAATGAAGAATTTTTATACACAGCCAAATTAAGCTTCATAAGCAAGTGAGGAATAAAATCTAAAGAACTTCTGCAGAGTAAAATAAACTATCAACAGAGTAAACAGAAAACCTACAGAATGGGAGAAAACTTTTGCAAAATATGCATTCATAAAAGGTCTAATATTTAGCATCTATAAGGAACTTAAATACATTTACAAGGAAAAAACCAAACAACCCCATAAAAAGTGGGAAAGTACATGAACAGATGTTTTTCAGGAGAACACATACATGTGGACAACAATCATATGAAAAAAAGCTCAACATCACTGATCATTAGAGAAATGCAAATCAAAACCGCAATGGGATACCATCTAACACCAGTCAGAATGGCTATTATTAAAAAGTCAAAAAATAACAGACGCTGGGGATATTGTGGAGAAAAAGAAGAATGCTTATACACTGTTGGTGGGAGTATAAATTAGTTCAACCATTATGGAAGGCAGTGTGCCAATTCTTCAAAGACCTAAAGTCAGAAATACTGTTGGACCCAGCAATCTCATTACTGGATACTTACCCAAAGGAATATAAATCATTCTGTTGGTTGGGCGTGGTGTCTCACACCTGTAATCCCAACATTTTGTGAGGCCAAGATGGGTGGATCACCTGAGGTCAGGAGTTCGAGACCAGCCTGGTCAACATGGTAAAACCGCGTCTTTAATAAAAATACAAAAATTAGCCAGGCATGGTGGCACATGCCTATAATCCCAGCTACTCAGGACACTGAGGCGGGAGAATGGCTCAAACCTGGAAGCAGAGGTTGCAGTGAGCAAAGATCGCACTGTTGCACTCCAGCCTGGGTGACAGAGCAAGACTCTCTCTCAAATTTTAAAAGATCATTCTATTACAATGACACATGCGCACATATGTTCATTGCAGCACTATTCACAATAGCAAAGACATGAAATCAACCTAAATGCCTATCAGTGATAGACTGGATAAAAAATTATGGTATATATACATCATGGAGTACTATGCAGCTATAAAAAAGAACAAAATAGTGTTCTTTGCAGGGACATGGATGGAGCTGGAGTCCATTACCCTTAGCAAACTAACACAGGGACATAAAACCGAATACCACATGTTCTCACATAAGAAGGAGCTAATTTATGTGAGCATATGGTCACATTGAGGGGTACAAGACATACTGGGGCTTTTCAGATGATAGAGAGTAGCAGGAGAGAAAGAATCAAGAAAAATAACTAATGGGTACTAGGCTTAATACCTGGGTGATGAAATAATCTGTTCAACAAACCCCCATGACATAAGTATACCTATGTAACAAACCAGTACTTGTACCCCTTAACTCGAAAGTTTAAAAAACAAAAAGCTCTCTAACATCTACTGCTGTTTGGGAATATCAGCAGAAGGATATTCTCATGTATAGCTCTGGAAATATAACTTGTTGCTGACTTTTTGGAATGCAATCTAGTATTGTCACTTCAAATTAAATATGCCTATATTATTGAACCTAATTCCAGGATTTGGGAATAATTCCCAATCCTGAAATCTAACTCCAAGGTACAAAACTATAAAAACTGAAAAACCCTTCAGTGAAGTTATGTGTGTATGCATGTATCACAGTAGATGATCAGAAGAGCATGGAAAAATATATTGAGGAAGTATCATAAATGGTTAACATGGGTTACCTGCCTGGAGTGATCTGATGGGGCAACTGAAGGAGGTGAAGGGATCAAGTAGAGAAGGAGAGAGTCAACCAAAAAGTGAAAAGGAAAACGTCTTAAAAAAAAAAAAAAAAAAGCATTGTTTGTATATATTTACATTTATGTACAATTTTATGGTTTGTATACTAATAAAGATTTTATTTTAAGAATTATATTTTTTAAAGAAGAGAAAAGATATTACATTCTCTAGTCTAAACGTCCTAGAAAATTTAAGGAAAACAATTTTGCCAGTGCCTTTTTACTAATTCCCTTCTGGTCTTTCATTTGTAGGCAAAAAGATTGGCCTTTCATTTCAGCCTGGGCTTGAAATATCAAACACATTTCTGTGCCTGGCAGGTAACAGAATTTCTTCCTTAAAGTGCTTTTCTTGGGGAGTAAAGCATACTCTGTTTTTAGATTAAGTACATAAAAATAGTCTTAACTACACAACAATAAAACATTTCTGCCTCCCTTTTGTTTCAGGACCAGTCACACTACTACCGCCCCGCCCCCAGCAAACACACACACACACACTTCTGTACTATATATATACACATATATATTGCAAGTAGCAACCAATACTTAATTATTCCATATTCCATAGCATGGTGAACTGCAGCAAACTTGAAAATACAATTATCATTCAAAGTATGTAGCCCCTATTCAAATCCAGTAAATTGTTGACCCACAGGATATTAGTATATTGTCTTCAGGGTTAACTTTTCAAGAGAAGATAGAAATCCAGATTTTTATGTACAATATTCTCATTTAAAACATAGAATAGGGCCAGGTGTAGTGGCTTACACCTGTAATTGCAGCACTTTGGAAGGCCAAGGTGGGTGGATCGCTTGAGGTCAGGAGTTCAAGACCAGCCTGGCTGACACGGGGGAGAAACCTCACTCTACTAAAAATACAAAAATTACCCGGTGTGGTGGCACATGCCTGTAGTCCCAGCTACTCAGGAGGCTAAGGCACGAGAATCGCTTGAACCTGGGAGGCAGAAGTTGCAGTGAGCCCAGACTGTGATATATTGCACTCCAGCCTGGGTGATGGAGTGAGACTCTGTCTCTAAATTAATTAATTAATTAATTAAAATATAGAATAGGCCAATCAGATACCACTGTGGGCTGAATCCTATCCATGACCCAGCATTTCTCCTTCTGATTTAGGTGTGAGACTATTCCAATATAACTTGGAAATAGAGAGAGATTCTCCCAAGTTTATCATAGCTGGTGAATTACTTTTTAGAAATCCCCAAGTTTGTTAACATTGCATATGTAAACTTGAGTAGTAGATTACATTTAAAGTAAATGACTTTCCCTATATAAAACACTGTTCTAGTTTGGATCTTTGGTTTAAAGTGGAGACTTACGCTGCATGAAAAGAGTCTATCAAAAGTTGCATATAAACTAGAACTAGAGTCACAAAGGTCAACTTCATGAGTTATTTTAATGATGTGACCTCTCTCTCTTTCTCTTCCTCACATTATTATTTCTCGAAGATACCGCTTCAACAAGTGTGTCTGCTTTCTTTCTTTCTGTATACTATTTTCTAATGCTTACTCATCGTAATCTTCCTCATAACTTGGGCTGTACACAAATTTTACAGATTTCATCATACAATATGGTCAACTTCTATCCCTGCTTCTAACTGATTCAATTTTTTTGGAATTCGTTGTGCAAATTATCTCAAGAGGTAACTTAATACATTCAGATCATCTTTCTATCACTCTTCATACAACATATTTCATAGGCTAATCTACAAGCAGGTTGTCACTGTATCAAGTCATCATGTAACTGTTCTTGGTCTAATTGCCTTATAAGTAAAGAAAGAGCACACACAAAACATGTGCCTGGATAGTAAAAATTATAGTAGGAAAATTGTTTAAAGTAATATTTGGGCACATGTGTTAATACAAAAAAAATCTGCCTAGATTTGTAGGGGTCACTGTTCTTAAGAATTTAGAAGTTTTGTTTGACTCTTGGTTGATGTCCTGGAAAAATCAATTAGTACTTATTTGGGCATGCATTATTTATGAAGTCTTTTTCTTTAGAGACTGTAGTTACAGAATCCCCTGGGCTCTCACCTAAGGAATGTATCATATTGAATCCTCTTGCAAGAAGAATTATTTGTAAAAGGGTGTGGAGGGTATGATAAATCCCTTAAGTGAGAGTACAGGAGACTCTTCAACTAGAATCTCTGAAGAATGACTATAGTTGAATCTAGGGCTCCAAAGGGGTTTGGCTAATGAAGATTTTAGCTATATCCAACAGCAATGTCCATCTTGGAATACGAGAGCTCTAAGCATGTTTTAGTCTTTCATATGCACTTTTTTGAAGCTTATTCTTTTTTATTATTATTATACTTTAAGTTCTGGGATACACGTGCAGAATGTACAGGTTTGTTATATAGGTATACATGTGCCATGCTGGTTTGCTGTATCCATCAACCCGTCATCTACATTAGGTATTTCTCTTAATGCTATCTCTCCACTTGCTGCCCATCCCTCCCTGTGCGATATGTTCCCATTGTTCAACTCCCAATTATGAGTGAGAACCATGCAGTGTTTGGTTTTCTCTTCCTGTGTTAGTTTGCTGAGAACGATGGTTTCCAGCTTCATCCATGTCCCTGCTAAGGACATGAACTCACCCTTTTTATGGCTGCATAGTATTTCATCATATATATGTGCCACATTTTCTTCATCCATTCTAACACTGATGGGCATTTGGGTTGGTTCCAAATCTTTGCTATTGTGAATAGTGCTGCAATAAACATACACGTGCATGGGTCTTTATAGTAGAATGATTGAATGATTTATAATCCTTTGGGTATATACCCAGTAATGGGATTGCTGTGTCAAATGGTATTTCTGATTCTAGAGCCCCAAAGAATGGCCACACTGCCTTCCACAATGGTTAAACTAATTTACACTCCCACCAACAGTGTAAAAGTGCTCCTATTTCTCCACATCCTCTCCAGCATCTGTTGTTTCCTGACTTTTTAACGATCGCCATTCTAATTGGGGTGAGATGGTATCTCATTGTGATTTTGATTTGCATTTCTCTAATGACCAGTGATGACGAGCTTTTTTTCATATATGTTTGTTGGCCGCATAAATATCTTCTTTTGAAAAGTGTCTATTCATATAATTCATCTACTTTTTGAAGGGGTTGTTTGTTTTTTTCTTCTAAACTGTTTAACTTCTTTATAGATTCTGAATATTAGCCCTTTATCAGATGGATAGATGACAAAAATTTTCTACCATTCTGTCGTTTGCCTGTTCACTCTGCTGATAGTTTCTTTTGCTGTGCAGAATCTCTTTAGTTTAATTAGATCCCATTTGCCAATTTTGGCTTTTGTTGCCATTGCTGTTGGTTTTTCAGTATGAAGTCTTTGCCCACGCCTATGTACTAAATTGTATTGCCTAGGTTTTCTTCTAGGGTTTTTATGGTTTTAGGTCTTATGTTTAAATCTTTAATCCATCTTGAGTTAATAGTTTTATAAGTTGTAAGGATAAGATTCAGTTTCAGTTTTCTGCATATGGCTAGCCAGTCTTCCCAGCACCATTTATTAAATAGGGAATCCTTTTCCCATTGCTTGTTTTTGTCATGTTTGTCAAAGATCAGATGGTTGTAGATGTGTATTGTTATTTCTGAGGCCTCTGTTCTGTTCCATTGGTCTATATCTCTGTTTTGGTACCAGTATCATGCTGTTTTGGTTACTGTAGCCTTGTAGTATAGTTTGAAGTCAGGTAGTGTGATGCTTCCATCTTTGTTCTTTTTGCTTAGGATTTTCCTGGCTATATGGGCTCATTTTTGGTTCCATGTGAAATTTAAAGTAGTTTTCTTTTCTAAGTCTGTGAAGAAAGTCAATGGTAGTTTGGTGGGAATAGCATTGAATGTATATATTACTTTGGGCAGTATGGCCATTTTTACAATATCGATTCTTCCTATCCATGAGGATGGAGTGTTTTTCCATTTGTTTGTGTCCGCTCTTATTTCCTTGAGCAGTGGTTTGTAGTTCTCCTTGAAGAGGTCTTCACATCCCTTGTAAGTTGTATTCCTGGGTATTTTATTCTCTTTTTTAACAATTGTGAATAGGAGGTTGCTCATGATTTGGCTCTCTGTTTGTCTATTATTGGCGTATAGGAATGCTCGTGATTTTTGCACACTGATAGTCTGAGATTTTGCTGAAGTTGCTTATCAACCTAAGGAGTTTTTAGACTGAGACAATAGGGTTTTCTAAATATACAATCCTGTCATCTGCAAACAGAGATAATTTGACTTCCTCTCTTCCTATTTGAATATGCTTTACGTTTTTCTCTTGCCTGATTGCCCTGGCCAGAACTTCCAATACTATATTGAATGGGAGTAGCGAGAAAGGGCAACCTTGTCTTATGTTGGTTTTCAAAGGGAATGCTTCCAATTTTTGCCTATTCAGTATGATATTGGCTGTGAGTTTGTCATAAATAGCTCATATTATTTTGAGATATGTTCCATCAACACCTAGCTTATTGAGTGTTCTTAGCATGAAGGGATGCTGAATTTTATCAAAGGCCCTTTTTGCATCTATTGAAATAATCATGTGGTTTTTTCCATTGGTTCTGTTTATGTGATGAATTACTTTTATTGATTTGCATATGTTGAACCACCCTTGCATCCTAGGGATGAAGCCAACTTGATCGTGGTGGATAAGCTTTGTAATGTGCTGCTGGATTTGATTTGCCAGTATTTTATTGAGGATTTTTGCATCATGTTCATCAGGGATATTGGCCTGAAATTTTCTTTTTTTGTTGTGTCTCTGCCAGGTTTTGGTATCAGGATGATACTGGCCTCATAAAATGAGTTAGGGAGGATTCCCTCTTTTTCTATTGTTTGGAATAGTTTCAGAAGAAATGGTACCAGGTCCTCTTTTTATCTATGGTAGAATATGGTTGTGAATCCATCTGGCCCTAGGGTTTTTTGGTTGGTAAGCTATTAATTACTGCCTCAATTTCAATACCTGTTATTGGTCTATTCAGGGATTTGACTTCTTCCTGGTTTAGTCTTGGGATGATGTATATGTCCAGGAATTTATCCATTTCTTCTAGATTTTCTAGTTTATTCACATAGAGGTGTTTGTAATATTTTCTGATGGTAGTTTGTATTTCTGTGGGATTAGTGGTGATCTCTCCTTTACCACTTTTTATTGTGTCCACTTGAGTCTTCTCTCTTTCCTTCTTTATTAGTCTGGCTAGCAGTCTATCTATTTTGTTTATCTTTTCAAAAAAGTAGCACCTGTTTCCATTGACTTTTTTTGAAGGGTTTTTCGTGTCTCTATCTCCTTCAGTTCTGCTCCAATCTTAGTCATTTCTTGTCTTCTGCTAGCTTTTGAATTTGTTTGTTCTTGCCTCTCTATTTTTTTAATTGTGATGTTAGGGTATCGATTTCAGATCTTTCTCACTTTCTCCTGTGGGCATTTAGTGCTATAAATTTCTCTTTAAGCACTGCTCTATCTGTGTCCCAGAGATTCTGGTATGTTGTGTTGTTGTTCTCATTGGTTTCAAATACCTTATTTATTTCTGCCTTAATTTTGTTATTTACCCAGGAGTCATTCAGGAGCAGGTTGTTCAGTTTCCATGTAGTTGTGCAGTTTTGAGTGAGTTTCTTAATCCTGAGTTCTAATTCGATTGCACTGTACTCTGAGACACTGTTTTATTTATGATTTCCGTGATTTTGCATTTGCTGAGGAGTTTTACTTCCAATTATGTGGTCAATTTTAGAAGAAGGTCAATGTGGTGCTGAGAAGAATGTATATTCTGTTGATTTGGGGTGGAAAGTTCTGTAGCTTGGTCCAGAACTGAGCTCAAGTCCTGAATATCCTTTTTAATTTTCTGTCTCGTTGATCTGTTTAATATTGACAGTGGGTTGCTAAAGTCTCCAATTATTATTGTGTGGGAGTCTAAGTCTCTAGGTTTCTAAGAACTTGTTTTATGCTCCTGTATTGGGTGTATATATATTTAAGATAGTTAGCTCTTCTTGGTTGCATTGATTCGTGTACCATTAGGTAATGTCCTTGGTCTTTTTTGATTTTTGTTGGTTCAATCTCTGTTTTGTCAGAGATTAGGATTGCAACCCTTACTTTTTTATTTGCTTTCCATTTGCTTGGTAAATCTTCTTCCATCCCTTTATTTTGAGCCTATGTGTGTCTTTACACATGAGATGGGTCTCCTGAATACAGCACACCGCTGGGTCTTCACTCTGTATCTGATTTTCCAGTCTGTGCCTTTCAATTGGGGCATTTAGCCCATTTACATTTAAAGTTAATATTGTTATGTATGAATTTGATTCTATCATTATGATGCTAGCTGGTTATTTTGCCCATTAGTTGATGCGAATTCTTCATAGTATCAATGGTCTTTATATTTTGGTATGTTTTTGCAGTGGTTGGTACCAGTTTTTCCTTTCCAAATTTAGTGCTTCTTTCAGGAGCTCTTGTAAGGCAGGCCTGGTGGTGACAAAATCTCTCAGCATTTGCTTGTCTGTAAAGGATTTTATTTCTGCTTCCCTTATGAAGCTTAGTTTGGTTGGATATGAAATTCTGGGTTGAAAATTCTTTTCTTCAAGAATGTTGAATATTGGCCCCCACTTTCTTCTGGCTTGTAGGGTTTCTGCAGAGAGATTTGCTTTTAGTCTGATGGGCTTCCGTTTGTGAATAACCTGACCTTTCTCTCTGGCTGCCCTTAACATATTTTTCCCTTATTTCAACCTTGGTGAATCTGACAATTATGTGTCCTAGGGTTGCTCTTCTCGAGGAGTAACTTTGTGGTGGTCTCTGTATTTCCTGAATTTGAATGTTGCCCTGTCTTGCTATGTTGGGGAAGTTCTCCTGGATAATATCCTGAAGAGTGTTTTCTAACTTTGTTCCATTCTCCCCATCACTTTCAGGTACCCCAGTTAAACATAGGTTTGGTCTTTTCACATAGTCTCATATTTCTTGGAGCCTTTGGTTGTTCCTTTTCATTCTTTTTTCTCTAATCTTGTCTTCACAGTTTATTTCATTAAGTTGATCTTCAGTTTCTGATATCCTTTTCTCCACTTCATCGATTCAACTATTGATACCTTTTCTCCACTTCATCAATTCGACTATTGATACTTGTGTATGCTTCACAAAGTTCTCGTGCTGTGTTTTTCAGTTCCATCAGGCAATTTATGTTCTTCTCAAAACTGGTTATTCTAGTCAGCAATTTCTCTAACATTTTGCCAAGGTTCTTAGCTTCTTTGCACTGGGTTAGAACATGCTCCTTTAGCTCAGGGGAAATTGTTATTACCCACCTTCTGAAACCTACTTCTGTCAATTCGTCAAACTCAATCTCTGTCCAGTTTTTTTCCCTTGCTGGTGAGAAGTTGGGATCCTTTGGAGTAGAAGAGACTTCTGGTCTTTGGAATTTTCAGCCTTTTTGTGCTGGTTTCTCCTCATCTTCATGGATTTATCTACCTTTGGTCTTTGCTGTTGGTGACCTTCAGATGGAGTTTTTGCATTGTCGTTCTTTGTGTTGATGTTGATGTTATTGCTTTCTGTTTGTTGGTTTGCCTTCTAACACTCAGGTCCCTCTGCTGCAGGTCTGCTGGATTTTGCTGGGGGTCCACTCCAGATCCTGTTTGCCTGAGTATCACCAGTGGAGGCTGCTGAACAGCAAAGATTGCTGTCTGCTCCTTCCTTTGAAAGCTTCGTCCCAGAGAGGCACCCACCAGATGCCAGCAAGAGCTCTCTCGTATGAGGTGCCTGTCAACCCCCACTGGGAGGTGATGCCCCATCAGGAAACACGGGAGTCAGGGACCCACTTGAGGAGGCAGTCTGTTCCTTAGCAGAGCTTGAGTGCTGTGCTGGGGGATCTGCTGCTCTCTTCAGAGCCTGCAGGCAGGAACGTTTAAGTCTGCTGAAGCTGTGCCCATAGCCACCCCTTCCTCCAGGTGCTCTGTCCCAGGTAGATGGGAGTTTTACCTATAAGCTCCTGAGTGGGGCTGCTGCCTTTCTTTCAGAGATGCCCTGCTCTGAGAGGAGGAATCTAGAAAGGTAATCTGGCTACAGTGGCTTTGCTGAGCTGTGGTGGGCTCTGCCCAGTCCCAACTTCCCAGCAGCTTTGTTTACACTGTGAGGGGAAAACCTGCTACTCAAGCCTCAGCAATGGCTAATGCCCTTCCCCCTACCAAGCTCAAGCATCCCAGGTGGAAGTCAGGCTGCTATGCTTGCTGGGCTCTGCGGGCATGGGATCTGCTGAGCCAAGCCACTTGGCTCCCTGGCTTCAGCCCCCTTTCTAGGGGAGTGAATGGTTCTGTCTTGCTGGCATTTCTGGTGCCACTAGGATACGAAAAAAAACTCCTGCAGCTAGCTCAGTGTCTGCCCAAGCTGCCCCCCTGTTTTGTGCTTGAAACTCAGGGCCCTTGTGGTATAGGCACCTGAGAGAATCTCCTGGTCTGTGGGTTGCAAAGACCATGAGAAAAGTGCAGTATCTGGGCTGGATAGCACCGTCCCCTCACAGCACAGTCCCTCATGGTTTCCCTTGGCTAGGGGAGGGAGTTCCCTGATCCTTTGCACTTCCCAGGTGAGATGACACACCACCCTGCTTTGGCTTGCCCTCTGAGAGCTGCACCCACTCTCTAACCAGTACTGATAAGATGAACCAGTTCCCCGAGTTGGAAACGCAGAAATCACCCTGTGTCTGTGTTGGTCTCGCTGGGAGTTACAGACCAGAGCTGCTCCTCTTGAGCCATCTGGCCCAGGAGTCCCCTGAAATGCACTTTTAAGAACCACTTTCAAGTTACTTGTATTAGTTTCTTAGGGCTGCCGTAACAAAATATCATAAACTCTGTGGCTTAAAACAACAGAAATTTATTCTCTCACAGTTCTGTAAGCTAGAAATCTGAAATCAAGGTGTTGGCAGGGTCATGCTCCTTCCAAAGCCTCTTGAGAAGGATCCACTCTTGCCTCCTTCAGCTTCCAGGAGCACCAGACATTCATTCCTCAGTTTGTGAGAATATAACTTCATTATTTCTCTCTGACTTCACATGGTCCTCTTCATTCTCTCTCTCTTCCTCTCTCTTTCTGAGCATGTGTGTCTGTGTGTGCAGCCCACCTGTGTGTGTATCATCTTATAAAGACAACAGTCATATTGAATTACTTACCCTAATGGCCTCATCTTAACTTGATTACATCTGCAAAAAAACTATTTCCAAATAAGGTCACATTCGTAGGTGCCAGGGATTAGGACTTCTACATATCATTTGGGGGGACACAGTTCAGCCTATAACATCTGGAAGCGATAAACACATATCAATTCCAATCTGCTGCATGGATTTGGAAAATAATAAACACACCTTCACATAGGCAACCATGGCTGACTACTAGATGCACCTGGGGAGCTTTTAAAGATCCCAATTCTCAAGCCTACACCACAGAATAATTAAATCAGAATCTCTAGAGATGGACTCAGACATTAATGTATCTGAAAGCTCTCTTTCCAATGTGTATTTTAGTTTGAGAATGTCTATAGTAAACACAGAAGACAACTAAGGATAAAAAATAACCTGCATCATTATTGAAGAACCTAGTTTCACCCATGAGGTCAAAATAATCTTCTAATTCTTTGCGCATGAATTGAACATAACTCCTCAGTCATAGGCACAGCAGCTGGACAATTGCAGGCTACTCCCTGCGGGGCCAAAGCTTTGCCCAGCTGGCTTCTCACATTTGGCCTGGCAGCACTCAGGTACTGTGAGGGAGAGAAGAAAAACTAAACCAGCATACCCAGGGCCTTCACAAACTCATCAATCAGACCAATCTCCCATGGAGAATAGTGAGAGGTGAAAAAAACAATGGAAAGTTACTGCTACTTCCAAGTATCAGATATTTGTTTGTTTTTCTTGTCCAAGAGAGGTAAATATAATTTCAATTTATAATTGCAAAAACACAATTAATTGGTTGCTTTTGTTCTCACAAAATCTTGTTGACATAAGTTTACTAATTTAACTCCGAATGACTTCCTATTTTTCTGTCCAATGAAATCATCCTTTGATAATACTTCCTACATGACATAGAACATGCTGTTTATTTTTACATTTTAAATACTACTATCCATCTGAGAGAGTAAAGGTTTCTTTATTCATACATGCAGCACCTATTTCTCAAGTGCCATGCTCTGAGCAAACAGACATTTTTCTAGTTCTCATCTTAAACTTTAGATTCTATTAGAAAAGACAGAAAATAACGAGCAAATGAATAAATATTTTAGATGGTGGTAAGTGTTTTAGAGAAAAATAAAGCAGAGTGGAAAATAAACTATGCCAGGACCCGGGGAATCATGTGTAGTCTTCTGGCACTCTGCACCCGGCCCATCTGTGCTATGTCCTCTAGTTGGGTTAGGATTGGAAGAAGAAAGAATACATTTCCCAGGCTCTTTTCCAGCTAGCTTATTAGGCGAGCTTTAGGTTCTATCAGTCATAAAGTGTGGAAGATTCACAGAGCTTGAGGCCATTTTGCTGCACTGGTAGCAACCAATTGGCAGACTTCAGCAGATGTAAGCATGTGTCTATTGTCTGATACCTGCTTCGTGGGTGTGAGGTAGTCATGGTAGCAACTAGGGAGGTCACGGTGCCATCAGGAATTTTCTGAACTCTACAATGGTCAGATCCAAAACCAGAGATCTAGTGGTGATCCCCTGATTTTCCTCCCTCCTAATAATTTTATAAGCCTCTAATATTTAAATTAAATTATTTTCTACTTGATATACCTACAGTTATTTATATTTACTGCACTGAATCAGGGAGGATGCCCAAAAAATCTTGGCCAAAAAAGTCTCTCAAGCCTAGGCAACAGGGTGAGACCCCATCTCTACAAAAAAAAGTGAAAATAAAAATGTGTTTTTAACTTGCTGGGTGTGGTGGTATGCACCCATAGTCCTGGCTACTCAAGAGCCCTAGATGGGAGGATTGCTTAAGCCCAAGAGGTCAAGACTGCAGTGAGATATTTTCACAGCATTGCACTGCAGCCTGTACAATAGACCCTCTCTCTCTCAAAAAAAAAAAAAAAAAAAAAAAAAAATGTCTCTTAGATGAGTTTGACCTTTGACTGGAGATATACCTGAATAAAGTCAGGGCTTTACATACAAAGGTCAGGGGCAGAGAGTTCTAGGTAGGGAGAATAGAAGCTACAAAGATGGCAGTGAGTTCAGTATGTTTGCAAAACAGCAAGAACTCTAATGCAGCTGAAGAGGTAGAAGGTTAGTGTACAACTATGGAAAGAAAAATGGTAGGCTCACTTCTAGCCTTATAATGCATTGCAAGGTGTTCAGATTTCTCAGATGATAAATTATTGAAATGTTGTAGTAGGAAGCGACACAAGCTTGCTCCTGGGTGAATAGACTGTAGGGAAGCAATCATAGAAGCAGGAAAACCAGCTTGAAGGCTGCTGCCATGCTCCAAGTGAGAAAGTAATAATTTGAATCATGATGATTTGTTGGAAATGGGGAGAAGTGAGTGGATACTGGATATATTTTGAAGGTAGTGCCAATAGGATTTTTGATGCATTGTGTAGAAGGCTCCATGAAACAAGAATTAGATGAACATGAGCATATAATCTATTACCCAAACCAGAACAATTTAAGAATGAAGGAGGACTCTATTAATATTTATGCTGGGGAAACAGACATAAACTGGGAATGTCCCAGGCACACCAGATTTGTGGGTACCCTAAGTATAAGGAAAAGAAAAGTAAGAATGACACAAAATTTTAAAACCTTGAACCGCTGGATAGATAAAGTAACCATTTTGAGAGGAAGGACTGAAAGAAAAATAAGAAGAGGTGGCTTAAATCAAGAATACTACCACAGCCAGGTTCATGGACATGTGTCCTGTGCAGTTGCGCAGTGCTCAGATGTGTATCTCTAAATGTCCCTGGAAGTCTACTAAACCAAAGCAAAGCAGCAGACAATGAAGGGAGAAAGCCAGAGCTGGAGGCAAGATGTAGAGAATAAAATAAACTCACAATGACAGTTATTAGACTAACTAGCAATCAGAGTGGTTTGACCAAGTTTCAGAAGGTTGAGCAAGAGATTCTCTTCTTGTCTGAACTCAGAATTAGTCTTACATTTTGAGAGGCATCTAAGCCTACAGGTGATAGTCAATTGTCTTCATTAGTGAGCCAGGCAAAAGGATGGTTTGAAAAATCAGCAGGACTTAATGCAGGTATAAAAATGAACATTGACATTGAAACATTATCTGCTATCACACACACAAGCACACATAAGCACACACACATACATGCTGGAAAGGAAAGGCAAAGATTTGAGAACCCTAAATATATACTAGACGCAACAGGTCACTAAAAATTTCCCACTTAATTCTATTTTGGTAAATGTAGAGATTAGCTTCAAAATTGTGATGGGAGGAACTACAAGTAATTGGATTTTTAAAAATTACCTAAGTTTATCATAATATTAGTAATTTGCATTTTTGCATTTTTTTCTTTTTCATTTTTACTATTTCTTGCTTCCTTTCACTTTTATTCATACTGTTTTTCAACCTGATGTCTTTTCTCTCTGTAAAAATGCATGTGACATTCATTTATTGAAAAGCAAATATGATCATTAATATTATAAAGAATATGAAAACCATAATTTCTACTTAATGGTTTCACTAATCATCTTATAGAGAGTCTGTTTTTAAATGAAGTGTCAGAATCTATATACAAATAATAAACAGAAGAAAATAATTTATTATATCAATAATTTATGTTTAAGCAAACACTGGTTTCTATAACTGTGATTTCAAGATGAATTATAATCGTATGTCACATCATGTAAAATAAAAAAGTCTTATCTAATTCTCCTGCCAAACATTCCCTATCTTGATATTTTTGTCATCAATTCTATAATTTCATTATAATTATTACATATTAGCTACAAATTTACAACTAGCCACATGTTCAGAAACAAGAAATGTCACATTTCATTGATTCTTCTAAATCAATTTAACGAGTTCTCACACCCTTTCCTACCAAATTGGTAGAAAAAAGAAAAATTGTGCTCAGTATTTTTTGGGATCCTACTCCTTCTCCAGTGTCTTACAAAATGAAGGCCATTCTGACTCATTAGTCTACACTGGTGAAACCTCATGGCCTCATGAGAGTGGGAGGCTCTAGTACTTCCCCATTGCACTTGAATACAAGGGGTGTATGTGTGTTGCAAGGAGGATTGGCCACACCTGGGAGTCAGCCTCCAAGGCTCTGCAAACTCTGTGGATTCTAAAGGGAGTAGAATTCTGGACCTTAACACCTGAACTACCACAGGCCCCTGAAAAACTACACAGCTTATAAATGAACCAATTCACTTTGATACACAAGTCATCTTGAACAATGTAGGAACCTTTTGAAAAATGTTACTCATGTCCAAATGTTCACACTATTGAAAGAACACAATATTCTAAGTATCTGAAATCAATAAGTAGCTGAATTTAAAAAGAGTACAGTAGAATAGAATGTAATTTCCAAAACTGAGTGGATCACATAGGCCTGAATTTATGAAGAGATATGGGTGCTGGTTTTCTGAGTTCTAACTCACTCCACATGCCAAGCCTACCAAATAACTATGCTACTGCATCTCTCAAGAAGATTCTGTAAGCCTCCCTGGTACAACTTCACCTTGGAACATGGAATGTCCTGTTAGTACTCTTCAAATGATTCATAATACTGTAACCTCTTGGCCACTTATAAAGCTAAGATTCAAAATAAGGAGAGTGTATTAGTCTGTTCTCATGCTACAAACAAAGACATACCTGAGACTGGGTAATTTATAAAAGAAAGGAGTTTAATGGACTCTTAGTTCCACAAGGCTGAGGAGGCCAAACAATCATGGCGGAAGGTAAAGGAAGAAGAAAGTCATGCCTTACATGGCGGCAGGCAAGAGAGTATGCACAGGGAAACTGCTCTTTTTAAAACCATCAGGTCTCATGAGACTTATTCACTATCAGGAGGACAGCATGAAAAAATGTGCCCCCACGATTCCATTACCTCCCACTGGGTCCCTCTCAAGATACATGGAAATTATCTACAATTCAAGATGAAATTTTGGTGGGAACACAGCCAAACCATATCATTTCATCCCTGGCCCCTCCCAAATCTCAGGTGTTCACATTTCAAACCAAATCATACTTTCCAGAGTCTTAACTCATTTCAGCCTTAACTCAAAAGTCCACAGTCCAAAGTCTCATCTGAGACAAGGCAAGTCCCTTCTCCCTATGAGCCTGTAAAATCAAAAGCAAGTTAGTCACTTCCTGTATACAATGGGGGAACAGGCACTGGGTAAATACACCTTTTCCGAATGGGAGGAATTGTTCAAAATAAAGGGGCTACAGGCCCCATAGAAGTCTGAAATCCAATAGGGCAGTCATTAAACCTTAAAGTTCCAAAATGATCTACTGTGACTCCACCTCTCACTTCCAGGTCATGACGATGTAAGAGGTGGGCTCCCATGACCTTGGGAAACTCTATTCCTGTGGCTTTTCAGGGTACAGACCCCCTCCTTACTGCTTTTATGGGCTGTCATTGAGTGTTTGTGGCTTTTCCAGGTGCATGGTGGAAGCTGTTGGTGGATCTACCATTCTGGGATCAGTCTGGAGGACAGTGGCCCTCTTCTCACAGCTCCACTAGGCAGTGCCCCAGTGGGGACTCTGTGTGGGGGCTCCAACCCCACATTTTCCTTCTGCACTGCCCTAGCAGAGATTCTCCATGAGAGCTCAGCCCCTGCAGCACATCTCTGCCTAAGCATCCACACATTTCCATACATCCTTTGACATCTAGGAGGAGGTTCTCAAACCTAAATTCTTGACTTCTGTGCACCCACAGGCTCAACACCATGTGGAACTGGGGCTTGCAGCCTCTGAAGGAATAGCCTGAGCTGTACGTTGGCCACTTTTAGCCACAGCTTGGACACAGGGCAAAAAGTCTTGAGACTGCACAAAGCAGCAAGGCCCCAGGCCCAGCCCATTAAATCATTTTTTCCTCCTAGGCCTCCTGCCTTGTAATGGGAGGGGCTGCCATGAAGGCCTCTGACATGCCTTGAAGACATTTTCCCCATTGTCTTGGCAAGTAACATTTGGGTCCTTGTTACTTATGCAAATTTCTGCAGCTGGCTTAAATTTCTCCTCAGAAAATGGGTTCTTCCTTTCTATTGCATCGTCAGGCTGCAAATTTTCTGAACTTTTATGTTCTGCTTACCTTTTAAACATAAGTTCCTATTCAAATCCATATCACCGTGAATGAATAAAATGGAATGCTTTTAAGAGCACCCAAGTCATCTCTTGAATGCTTTGCTGCTTAGAAATTTATTCTACCATATACCCTAAATCACTAAATCATCTCTCTCAGGTTCAAAGTTCCACAGATCTCTAGCACAGAGGCAAAATCCCACCAATCTTTTTGGTGAAACATAGCAAGTGTGATATTTATTCCAGTTCCCAAAAAGTTCCTCATCTCTATCTGAGACCACCTAAGCCTGGACTTTCTTGTTCATATCACTACCAGTATTTCAGTCAAAGCCATTCAACAAGTATCTAGGAAGTTCCAAACTTTCTCACATTTTTCTGTATTCTTCTGAGCCCTCCAAACTGTTCCAACCTCTGCCTGTTACTCAGTTTTAAAGTTGCTTCCACTTTTTTTTTCTTTTTTTTCATTATAGCAGCACACCACTCTGCCACTACCAATTTACTGTATTAGTCTGTTCTCATGCTGTCAATAAAGACATACTCAAGACTGGGCAATTTATAAAGGAAAGGAGGTTTAATGGACTCACAGTTCCACATGGTTCAGCAGGCCTCACAATCATGGTGGAAGGTGAAGGAGGAGCAAAGGCACATCTTTCATGGTGACTGGCAAGAGAGTGTGTGCGAGGGAACTGCCCTTTATAAAACCATTAGATCTTGTGAGACTTATTTACTATCATGAGAGGAGCACAGGAAAACCCACCCCCTTGATTCAATTACCTCCCATCAGGTCTCTCCCATGACACATGGGAATTATGGCCACAATTCAAGATGACATTTGAGTGGGGACACAGCCAAACCATAACAGAAAGTAATGTCATCTGAAAAACATAGCTTCTCATGTAATATGACTACAGTGTGTATATATCAATCAGACATGCAGAAGCCATCCACATCTTTAATGATTACGTGTTTTAACAGTCTGTTACAGTCTTTTACAGGCAAAATGACCTAGGTATTTAATAGCTTCTATTTCTGCGAAAAAGAGGTTATTTGAAGGTTAAACTGAACACATTCCAAATTCTAACCAATTGAAAATTCAGTCATCTATGAGGCCTGCCTTTGGAATATTGTAATATGCTGGAGACGCATCTGCAGTTTTTAGTGCCATAAAAAAGCAATAAAATATCATAAAATGAAGTAAATGCCATAAAAAAGTGAGAGAGATTGGGACAGGATTTAGAAATGTCTCTTCTATTAGGCAGAATTTCTTATTTATAGCTGTGACTCCTAATTGCCTCTCTGCAATGTTTTATGTCTCCAAAAACAAAAATGTGTAATGTCTTTTCAATCCCTATTTGGCAGTTTTCTTCAGCTAAACATGAGCATATTTGAGGGATAAGAGAAGGGGTGAAGGGCAAGCTGATTTTTTTTTTTATGATTTGCTGGAATTAAGTTCAACTGAGACAATTTCGTTCTATCTTTTTCATCCCTATATTCATGACCTACCACATGCTAGCAAAGAATAGACACTGGAAATATTTATTGAATACGTTAACTAATTAATTAGTGAATTTGCTGAAAGAGATGAAGGACAGCTGTGGCTAGATGAACTTTAATTTTTCTTTTTTCAGTGGCATTTGGAAGTTTCACTTCTCCTCTATCTCCTTTTGCAGTTTGTCTCCATCTTGCAGCAGGCTAAGAAAAGACCCTCCATTTTAAACACCACTCTGAATTCTAAAGATTTAGCCCCATTTGAGAGACAGCTTTCCTTTCTGCTTACAAGCACAGCTCTCTCTCTCTCTCTCACTCTGATGACTTAGTGAAGATGCAGCACAGACTTCTCGCAGTCCCCAGCTGAAACCAATCTTTCTAAATTAGCCCTAGAACCTGCCACTAGAGTGTTTTGGACTTAGGTATTTTACAGCTGTAACGTTTTATTGATCACATTTAAGCTCTATCTTTTTAATTAATGAATGTTTATGTTACTACAGCAGATAAACCAGGATTTCATTCAAAGTCCTTTCTGCAATGTTAAGCTAGAGTTTGAAATCAACAGAATAAATGGGGCAACAACTGAGCCCAAATTTCCTGTGATTGCTTTTTTCCTACTGTTCAGTTTTAAAAACTAAACCTAATATGAATTAATTTCCCTTCCTTGGGCCCTTTTCTAACAGTCTGGCTCCACACAGTTATGTTACCTGCCTCCCATCCCCTTCTGCTGTTTGTGGCGATAAGAGATGTGATTTACACGGTGGCTCACGCCTGTAATCCCAGCACTTTGGGAGTCTGAGGTGGGCGGATCACGAGGTCAGGAGATCGAGGCCATCCTGGCTAACACGGTGAAACCTCGTCTCCACTAAAAATACAAAAAATTAGCCTGGCGTGTTGGCGGGCGCCTGTAGTCCCAGCTACTTCGGAGGTTGAGGCAGGAGAATGGTGTGAACCCGGGAGGAGGAGCTTGCAGCGAGCCGAGATCACACCACTGCACTCCAGCCTGGGTGACAGAATGAGACTTCATCTCAAAAAAAAAAAAAAAAAAAAAAGAGAGAGATGATTTATAATGCACCCCTGATTCCTGAACACTGCACAATCCCAGACTATGTTATCTTGGAAAAATTTATCTGTTATTTTTCAAGCAATACATGCAGTAACAAAACATATATTCAGAACAGTTCAGTCTTTTATATGTGTACACTTTAATCAAACTCTGTGTCCCAGAGCTTCCATCAAGAAGCTGACCTCTCTTTGAAGGTCAACTCTCTCCCCTCCAAAAACGCTTCTCCATCCACTGCCCCAGCAATGTTAGGCTGTATGTTTTTGTGGATATCTTTTCTTTCCCTTCTAACCCTGTAGTATTTCAAATAACTGGGGGACAGTCAGTGTCAGAGTATTCCTGTACACACTGACTTAGACAATGTAGAGCAGTGTATTCGTGTTCTAGGGCTAATAACAAAATACCAAAACCTGGGTTGCTTAATTTGACAGAAATGTATTGTCTCATAGTTCTGGAAGCCAGTAATCTGAAATTATGTTGTTGGCAGGACCATGTCATCTATGAAGGCTCTAGAAGGGCATCTTTCCTGGCTTCTAGTTTCTGCTGCTTGCTGGCAATTTTTGCTGGGACATTCCTGGCTTATAGAGGCATCATGCCAGTCACAGGGCCATCTTCTCCCTGTGTGATTTCAAATCTTTCCTTTACCTGTGTCTGTCTCTATGTCTAAATATCTCTCTTTTTTTTCCATGAAGAACCCAGTTATATTGGATTAGGACCCATCCTAATGACTTCACTTTAGCTTGATACCTTTGGAGAGAACTTATTTTCAAGTAAGGCCACATTCTGAGATACTTGGGATTAGGGATTCAATAGCCTTGTCGGGGGATACAATTCAACCGATAATAAACCAGAAGATAAAGAGTGGACGGGGCACAGAGAAAGATAATGAGAGTCGGTTCTCTTTTCTTTCTCACTGATCTCAGGTTTAACTAAGGATTGGGGCAGGTGGAAGCAGGTGCCAGATGAGCTTCACTTAGGGGCCACTTACAACCCTTGTTCCCATTTCATGCATGTTCTGTGTCATAGGAAAGGAAGGGAGCTACCTGTGACTCACCAGGAGTCTATGTTACAAACACTGGTGTTCTCAGGATTGCTGCTTCTGTTTCCCCATTTGCTCAGTATGGTGAATCATTTGTGGGCTGCCACAGCTTTCATGCAGTAGTTCTAAACTTCAGTGTGCATCAGAATTACCTGTAGCCCCAATGTTGCATTCTGGGCCCCAATGCAACTAGTGACTTTAAGTTGAAACCTATGCTCATTTACCATTTCAAAATCTTTAGCCCATAAGAATTATGCTAAATCTACTCTGCCTATGCTCTATAAATGGAATAACAAAGCTTAGAGGATAGCAGATCTGTTTACAGCATGATTTATTGCATATTTTAAGCCTATTGTTCAAAAAAAGTTTCTTTCAAAATATTATGGCTCATTGACCATGTAACTGGTCACCTGAGAGCTCTGATGGAGATATACAAAGAAACTAATGTTGTTCTCATGCCTGTTAACACAACATCCATTCTGCAGCACATAGGCCAAAGAATAATTTTGACTTTCAAGTCTTATTATTTAAGACATGTTTTGTGTAAGACTATATAGCTGCCATAGATAGTAAGTTGAAAAACTGCTGGAAATAATTCACTATTCTAGATGCCATTAAGAACATTTGTGGTTCATTAGAGGAGGTCAAAATATCAACATTAACAGAAGTTTAAAAGAAGTTGAGTCAACCTTCATGGATGTCCTTGAGAGGTTCAAAAGTTCAGTGAATAAAGTAACTGCAGATGTGGTGGAAATAGCAAGATGACGAATTAGAATTGGAGCCTGACAGTGTGACTGAAGTTCTGTAATCTCATGATCAGACTTGAACAGATGAGAAGTTGCTCCTTATGGATGAGCAAATAAAGTGGTTTATTGAGATGTAATCTATGACGCTGTGAAATTACAAGAATATTACATAAATGTAGTTGATAAAGGAGTGGCAGGGTTTGAAAGAATTGACTCCAATGTTTGAAAGTTCTACTGTGGGTTAAATGCTATTAAATAGCATTGCATGCTACAGAAGAATATTTTATGAAAGAAAGAATTAACTGTTGCAGCTAACTTTATTGTTTATTTTTTTTATTTATTTTATTTTATTTTTTATTTATTTATTTTTTTTGAGACAGAGTCGCACTCAGTCACCCAGGCTGGAGTGCAGTGGCCAGATCTCAGCTCACTGCAAGTTCTGCCACCCGGGTTTACACCATTCTCCTGCCTCAGCCTCCCGAGTAGCTGGGACTACAGGCGTGAGCCACCTCGCCCGGCTAGTTTTCTATATTACTTAGTAGAGACGGGGTTTCACTGGGTTAGCCAGGATGGTCTCGATCTCCTGACCTCATGATCCGCCCGTCTCAGCCTCCCAAAGTGCTGAGATTACAGGCTTGAGCCACCGCACCCGGCCTACTGTTTCATTTTAAGAAATTGTCACAGCCCTCTCAACCTTTAGCAACCATCACCCTAATCAATCAGCAACCACTAACACTGAAGCAAGACCTTCCACCAGCAATGAGATTATTACTCACTGTATATTCAGATAAGCATTAGTATTTCTTAGCAACGAAGTATTTTTAAGTAAGGTATGTGTAATTTTTTAGACATGACACTATTGCGTGTTTAATAGACTACAGTTTAGTGTAAACATAAATTTCATATGCACTAGGCAACCAAAAAAAAGTGTGACTCGCTTTATTGTGATATATGCTTTATTGTAGTAGTCTAGAACCATGTTTGCAATACTCCAATAACTGTGAAGTGTGCCTGTATATCATCTCCAACATTATATTTAACTTTACTTAAACAGCACGTTGAGACTTCTTTGTCATAGTATCCCACAACCATCTAGCACAGTTTTTAACACACACACACAAAAAGGAGAAGAATTTTAGGAGGATTTTAAATCAAAAAGCAAGGAGACATCTTTCTTCTTCTCTGAGGAAAGAAACTGAAAAATTGGCACATTTGTAAGCAATATAAAAAAGGTTGGGAAGTCTGAGAAAAAGTTTCCGTAAAAAGAGCTCTTTTAACAATATATTTTTACTTTCTACTCATGATGACAATAAGGGACAATCAATTGTCCTCTCCTTTATTATCTCAGGCTTTTGAAATGAGTTATTTCACTTCATGGTCAAGCATTTTAAAGGTCTGAGTAGAGATTTAGGAAATGTTCCACAGGGGCAGGCACAAAGAGTTTTTTTCCATCAGTGGGCATCATAGAAAAAAACTTAGTCACAGCTATTCTCCTTTGAGTTAGCCTTTCTTTTTTCTTTTTATCCAGTATGGTTGACAGTAATGATATAATCAAACCTTTCCTTTCTCATTTTTGGTCTTTGAGAGCATTCTTCCTCTACTCTATAAAAGAGATACCATAAGCTACAAGCGTGCAAAATATCACATGACAAATGAGGATATAGAAAATAAAGGAGCATTTTTTTTTTTTGCTAATTTTTTTGGTTTTTAAACTTAAGTTTATTATCTTATGAGAATAAGATGAACAAACTTTCCTTCCTTTACCATGCTCAACTACTGACAATTCTTTCATTTCCTTGCGTTCACAGATGTACAGCCGTTCACATATTATAGATATGCATTTATCATATAATAAATGTTCAAAGTACCCCTGGCATGTGGGGGGAAAAGATGCTGACCTAAATCATTTGGAAAATGAGTGGCTTAACAATTCTGATACCACTACACATGTATACTGGAATTGAACAATTAAGTAATGGATGGTGAATGGTAAAAGCCAGGTTTCTCATTTTTGGAGTGGCAGTTGACCAATAAGCAAGGGGAGGAGGATGAATAATCCATGTGGTAATCGATTTAAGTTATAGACAGCAGTATAAATTCAAGTTTAGTTTAACATAGATACAGATGGTTATATATAAAATATTTACAGATATATGTATATACATAGGTTAGTATATACACATATACTCCTTTGCTCTGTCAGCTGAGACAGCCTAGAACCTATGACATCCCAGTAGCAATGAGCACACTTAATGTATACATCTTGGTTTTTAATACCATTCTTCAATGAAAGAAACCAGGGCTTACCAGAGACATGGCTAATCGCAGAACTGGGGAAGGAAATACTTAAGGCGAATCTTCAAACTCACTTAGTGTTAGAAAAAAAGAAAGTGCTTAGAAAATAACTGCACGGTGATGATAATATGACAAAATGATACAAGAGCCAATTGGAAGAGTTCCCAGTGGCCAAAGCTGGTACACTTTCAGCAGCAAAATATATAAAGCAGCATCGGGCTGTAACCCAAAGTGTAAAATAAGCATGTGTAAATACTGATATAAATAAATGACTGATTAATTAAATAAAGGAGGAAGAAGAGACAAACTTCCTAAGCGGAAGAACTTCAAATAACTTATGTAAAATCCACCCTTAAGGAACTTTTCACAAATAAAGTGTGTGGATTACACATAAGTGATTTCTTTTTCAAAAAGTACAGAACAAAAAGGGAAAAAAGAGTAACTCTAAGTGAAGAAACCTGTGTATGCCAAATGATAATTGTCAACATCAACAGCAATAAGTCTCGTCAATTAGTAAATACCCTTTATATGATGTGATAAAAGTGTAACTCTGCATCTGTCGTCTTCATCTTAAAAGCTCATAATCCCAATCTAATTATGAGTAAAACATCAGAGAAATCTCAATTGAGGGACAGTCTACAAAACACCTGACCAGTACTCTTCAAAACTTGACTCTTGATGATATCAATATCATCAAGAACAGTCTGAGAAACTGTCACAGCCGAGAGGAACTTAAGCAGACATGACAGCTAAATGTAATGTGGTAGCCTGGATGAGATCCTGGAAGGAAAAAATAAAAAACACTAGGTAAAAATTAGGAATAGCTTTTTAAAGTATAGACTTAGTTAATAATAGTGTATCAATATTGATTAAAGCATAATAAATATACCATACACATATTACATATTAATAATAGAGGAAACTGGAGACTGGGTGCAGGTGTATGGAAACTCTCTGTACTATATTCATATTTGTTTCTATACATTTCAAGCTATTTTAAAATAAACAAAATTTTTTTTAATGTCCCGGCCTGCTTGTGCAGAATTGCATAAATGCTGCTGGCTCATCCTATCCTATCCTCAATTACACCTAAATGTTATTAACATGAATACAATTATTATTATTACTTTTTTTTTTTTTGAAACGGAGTCTCGCTCTGTCGCCCAGGCTGGAGTGCAGTGGCCGGATCTCGGCTCACTGCAAGCTCCGCCTCCCGGGTTCACTCCATTCTCCTGCCTCAGCCTCCCGAGTAGCTGGTACTACAGGCGCCGGCCACCACGCCCGGCTAATTTGTTGTATTTTTAGTAGAGACGGGGTTTCACTGTGTTAGCCACGATGGTCTCGATCTCCTGACCTCGTGATCCGCCCGCCTTGGCCTCCCAAAGTGCTGGGATTACAGGCGTGAGCCACCGTGCCTGGCCAATAATATATTAATTTTTTAAAAAAGAAAGAGCAAAAAATTAAATCAGTCCATGGCAAGTCACTCTTTAAAACTACCTCTTTATGAGAGATCAAGACATATTTAGTTTTTCCCCAGACATTGATGTAAGGAAATAAGTCATGTTCACAAATTCCAACTCTGAAGCATACAAGTGAAATAAGGTGATACTCAGTCCTTAAACAATAAGAGCCAACATCCGAAAAAAGGAAGAGAGGGGTAAAGAAAGAAGAAAAGGATAGGGATTAAAGTAAAAAAGACCAGAATGGGAATGGTGAGAGAGAAGGGGAAAAAATTCTAATACAGAGAGAAAATATATTTTCATTTTCTTTGACTGGTCGTGACACACAGTTAAAGGCAGCTACTGTGAAAAAACACTCAGGTATTCACTACGACATTCACTCCTTGCCCAGAGCTCTTCCATTTTGGAGTGTATCTTATTCGAAACATGCTCTAAACAAGATAGGAACAGAGGCCCTATCTCGATGAAAAAGAAAGCAGATACAGGGTCTTTTAAGCAGATATAGAAATTTATTTTTATTTCTCCATCTGTTTGTTAGATCTTAACAAAAAGTTAGAAATGCTTATCTGTAACCAGAAAGAAATATGTGGTTCCACATAAATAAAGCCAATTGTTTGATTTTAAATTTTATTTTGGAAAAAAATGCACTTCTGTTGAAGGAACATAGGAGAAATGTGATAGTTAATACTGAATGTCAACTTGATTGGATTGAAGGATGCAAAGTATTGATCCTGGGTGTGTCTGTGAGGATGTTGACAAAGGAGATTAACATTTGAGTCAGTGGACTGGGGAAGGCAGACCCACCCTTAATCTGGGCGGGCACCATCTAATCAGCTGCCAGTGTTGCTAGAATATAAAGCAGGCAGAAAAAAAAAAACATGAAAAGACTAGACTGACCTAGCCTCACAGCCTCATCTTTCTCCTGTATTGGATGCTTCCTGCCCTCGAACATTGGATTCAAGTTCTTTGGTTTTGAGACTCAGACTGGCTCTCCTTGCTCCTTAGTTTGCAGATGGCCTATTGTGACACCTTGGGATCATGTGAGTTAATACTTAACTCCCCTATATATATCTATCTATCCTATTAGTTTTGTCCCTCTGGAGAACCTTGGCTAATATGAGAACTAACAAAAACAAGCATTCTATTGACAAAAACAAACAAACAAACAAAAAACTGAACCTCCAGATAGAAAAATTTGATGCTATTACCCTTATTTTAAAATTTGTTTGAAATGGTACAAATAAATTATATTTTATAGAAGCAAGTAAAATCTTCCTCATGTTCTCTTTTCTATTTTCCCTTAAAAGGGAGCTCTGGCTGGTCATTTGGGAGAATAAATGGGAGCTATTTTTAACAGATAACAAAATAAATAACAATTATAGAACCATTAATCACTCTTGAATAGTAATGGTTTTCTCTTAAGAGTTATTTAGTCTTAAGCCAAGCCAAGATTTGCGCTACCTGAGATAAATTATTGACTTTGCTTCTACAGTACTACGTGAATTCCCCTAGAAAGATTTGCTTGCATTTAAAATTCTAGCATACAAAATTATTTATTATTCTTTGGCATGAAAATTATATGTTATATATCAATTATAATTAGTGAGATCAGACTACTGAGAATATATCAGGTAAGTTTTACAATACCAGTGTCTACAAAGCAGGCACTCAAATATTTAAATATTAATAAACCCTTCTAATTGTGACATTAGTTAACATACCTAAATTCATGATATGCTTTTCATAGCAGAGGTGTTTTAGAATCATTGTCTTGTTTAAGTCTCAAAGCTATCATATAAGGTAAATTGTTACTTCCATTACACAAGTATGGAAATATACACAGGGAGGTTAAATAACAAAAACACACAATCCTCCCTGCTCTTTGGTCAAAGTCTAAGATTTTTTTCTCTAAGATAATATTCTACAACAGATGTTTGAAGAGCTGCAAAGATAGGTCTGGTACCAAACTGTCCAACCTTCAAAGATGGCTTCAAAATGAGATGAAATTCCATTAAATTATGTTAAATCACAACACACTTTTTACACCACTGCTCTATGAAGAATTTACTCCTAGAATTCTAGTGGATCAAGGAGTTAAACAGTTAATCAGTTAATTTACAACTTGAAAAAAAAAAAAAAAAAACAAAAAACTGAACCTCCAGATAGAAAAATTTGATCCTTATTACCCTTATTTTTAAAATTTGTTCAAAATAGTACAAATACATTATATTTTACAGAAGCAAGCAAAATCTTCCTCATGTTCTCTTCTCTATTTTCCCTTAAAAGAGAGCTCTGGCTGGTCATTTGGGAGAATAAAACTTATTTCCCATTTTTAATAAGTTACTATACCTTAAAACTTACTACATTTATCTTTGAGTTACTACACTTTAAAACTTACTACACATATCTTAGAATATACAGATATAATCCACACTTACCTAAAAGTACTTTATCTTTTACCTCTCTTGTATTTTTCCAAGTCTCCTTTTCCAGGAAATAATTATTTGTAGTAGCAGATCTGAAGCACCAAATCTTCTGTCTCATGCTAATCCTTTTGATCATCTGCCACTATTTATTTAGATGAGAAGATGAATAATGTTTTATAAATGTGTGTGTGTGTTTATGTATGAATTAAGTATGAATTAGTGCCCCAGATTTCCTAGGGAAGAGAAAATATCCTGAGATTGTCAACCCATCTGGTAACACACTGAATGTTAATTTGATATGTCAAAAATACTATGCTATTCTAGCCAGGCATTCCTGAAATATTCCATTATCACCATTAAGTTTCTCTCAAATTAAGTAACTAGATTAATTGCATGGCTTCTATTGGCCAACCAAACCTACTTGTAGGGGAACATATGCTTGTATCTGAAAGGTTATGTAAATGATGTTTGAATAAACATGTCTGCAGTTCAACTTACTAGAGAAAAATGTATTATTCTTTTCACCAACTTGGAAAAAGAAAGTCTTGATGTCTGTTCTGGGTTCAGAAACTCCCTAAAGCAGAACTTCTGCTGCTTTTAGAAAGATGTTTCTAATAGATTTTGATACCCATTGAATAAAAACATCAGTGATTCATTCAGAGAGTAAATAATTGTCATTATTCTTCATTCATACAGGCGGGATGGACATTTAGGTTAGGCAATGTAGTTTGAGGAAAGCTTAAGAGGAATAAATCCTTTCTTGTTTCATATAAACTCTGAACTTATATTTCACTTTAATCAACAACGTTTTGTCCTTCATTATCTCTCCTAGATATCTTCTTTTTCCTTCTTTTCGTCTCTTTTTGATAGACAGTAGGGTTAGTGTTAGCATTTTCACTTCTTAAAAAGAGGGATTCCTTTTTATTGGTTTTTAAAATGTAAAGCACTAACCTTTAGATGTTTGCCTGGTAAGACATAGTAATAAGTCCTTTGCCCTCTACAGACTCAGAACTAATTTGAGAATCTTTTCATCTCTGACATAAATCTTGGCTACTTCAGTTTCCCAGAGATTTTGGGAACCAAAAATGGTTTGGAAAAGAAATAAAGCACTACGCCACTGCTCTGCACTGAAAACGCACTTTTAAATTCTCAGAGGGTTATTTCTAACAGGCTAAGATTTGACAAAAGCAGTATTTTCTGAGCAGTTAGAAATGGGAAATAAGATATATTTAGAATTATTTAGACCTAAGTTGGCAATTTAAGTTGTGGGGCCTGTAAACAGTGTCTCCTTTCTTAAGTGAGTTAGCAATTATAAAAATCAAAATATGATCAATATTGATGGAAAGTACAAGCATATCTGATTTATTAAATCTTGTTTTCCAGTGATGTCTATTTTGTTTCCATCTTACAGGAGGGGTTACTTTAATTCTAAGAATAAACGAGAAAAAGGCATCCACAGCAAGAATGGTAAGGACATGTTAAGTTTCCAAAGGTTTGAGGAACCTTAGGGAGGAAATTGACTTGTACATCTCCTATCCTAATTTCTACTCTGTCCAATTTTAATAAGACTGTACTGAACACCATCAGCCAAGCATTGCCAGAACAGTGGGTGTCACACATGTGATTCTCACTATTCCCCAAGGGTCTTTGGAATTGTTCTATTTTTAAATTTTTAAAAAGGGGAGGAAGTACTATACTTCTTTACCTTTTTATTATTTTACATTATCCTTAAGAGAAAGACAAAGTTATCCTATGTGTTTCTTTGACCAAAAAAATGAAAATTAATGATTAATATTGATTCTATCTATATCAGGTATTTCTGCATTAGATTATAGTGTATGCAATTTATACTACTCAACCATTCACTTACATTAGTATTTTCCTTTTTTCTATTTATAATTTTTAAAAATTATATTTGCCTTAATAAATGTAACTTTTCAGACATTCTATCCTAAAAGCCATTTTTATGCCAATTTACAGTTGGTAAAACTAAAATAAAAAGTTAAATGCCTCATCCCCAAAGAATAGCAAACTAGCTACAGTGGCAGATACAGAAACCAAGCTCCTGACCCTCCATCCAGTATTCTAGCTCACACTGAAAGTCTGAATTATTAAAAACGGTTATAGGGAAGAACTACTCTTATGGGACTATGCAGTTGAAATAGGACAATTGCCTTTGGGTAAATCTACAGTTGGAAAAAAACTTGATTCTCATTCAAGATATGTTATAATTAAAAGTAAAGAGATGTATGTCTTCTATAAAAGGATATTATAAAATTATTTAAATATTAGCCTCAGCAGGACACAATAGTTATTTTTTATATCAAAATAGCAATCTAAGTCAAAGCCGCAACGGATAATAGCTGCAATGATGATAAATCACCCTAGTGTGTTAAAACATACAAAATGTATAATTTATTAGCATGAGATCACTAATATTTTACAAATGAGGAAAATAAAGCCTAAAAAAGGTTAAATTAATTCATTAGCATCTTGCTGATGGACAATGACATACTTGCTGATTGGCAATGACAAACAATGAACATGTTTTGATTTTAAATCTGGTGCTGTTATTGAGCAGAATACTCACTTGCCTTATATTTAATATCATAAGATCAATAGTAACACTTATAAATTACACATAAATAAGGCAATTTGTATGTAGAGATTATGCTTGGAATTTGCCAGTGTTTGTTTACTCTGTAATAGGAAGGGGAAACAAGGAAAAAACTAATTCGTACAATGACTTAAGATTTGAAGGAAAATTATAGAAATAATCAATCATATTCCCAAAGAAAAGTAAATTATGAGCAGAACCACTGCCCAGCTGGGACATTTAGGGACATTTATGTCAACCAACATTTATTGAGCACCGTTAGATGTCAGGTTCTGGGAGATTCTTTGCTTCACATGGCCCTCCAGCCCTATCTGCTTTGTCTTAGAAGACATAATCCTCATTAAGGCTTAGGTCTGTTTTATCTGCTGTGATGGGTGGGGATACACCTAGGCCTGTCGCATTCATACCAGTTATCACTAATGAAACATCAAGTCTTAACAGGACAAACAATTACTTAGTCAAAAATCTAAAGTAAGGGTCTCAGCAGGCTGGCAAGGGAAGACTCAGCAAATCTGGGCAACACCACAAAGCCTTCTTACCCAGTGAGACAAAAGCATGAAGTGGATTGGTTAATAGAAAATTATTTAAAATAACTATTCACAAAGAAGTACATACATGTGCTTTTATTTTTTATTACATTTATTTTACCATCTTTTGGTTGTCAGGTCCAAAATTTTTCTTTGGGTAAACATCCAAGAGCAGACTCTCTGCCTTTCTGGTATCAACCACACTCATAATGTATTATCTAAGATTTCTAGTTTGTGGCTTCTAAAACTAGAGTAAGGACATAGAAACCTTTAAATGCACCTTGACCTCACAGAATCTCCCCTTGGATTTCAAGTTTTTCATGACTTTCCTTCTGTTATTTCAGAGTCATCTAATGCACACCTATTTTGAAAGTATTTTTTAAGTCTTCAAAGATATTGAACTTAATTTTCATGTTTTTTTCCTAGTTCATATTTTACCATTTTTGGAAAGAGGTAAATTATATACTTACAAGAGCAATTCAACCAGCATAGCAGGTTTAATTGCTAACAGGGTTGACTTGTGGTAGGGCTTGTAGGAGCAGAAGTGCACGGGTATGCAGAAGTCGTATACTAGTGGCAAGCATTCAGTAAGTTGTGGGTATTAGTCAGTATTAAACAAAGGGAAAGGAAAGCATCAATTAGTTCAAATGAAGGACCCAACTCATGATGTCCAATGCAAGATACCACAATGCAATTACTTCAACAGAGAAACTCTGTAGTCTGCAGTCTTCTATCAAGGTCAACTCTTAGAGCTAGCTCAGCTTTCCTGGGTTTCATGAGTTAGAGTTTGCTTACAGAAGCTCGGATTTCCCTGAAAGAAAAATACTATCTTTATTTAGGCTGAAATCTTCAGCATGACAAAATAATCTCCTGGGTGCCTCAGAAATATGCTTGGGAGCTTTTGCAGTTTATCGCTGAATGTTTGTCCTCAGAACACATGTTTATTTCATAATTATTATATTCAGACTGAGTCTATAAGAGATAATACTGTTGACCCTAAATTTAGAAATATTTAGTGTTTGGGAACACCAGAGTAGCAATATAAATATAAAATATTTGCAGAAATATTGTTCATAATATCTTTCTAGACCATAAAAACCATTGTTGTGTTTTCCAGTTCAGTAAATTAAATGCCAATAATCTTTTCTGCCATGCTTCCTGAAAGCTTTTCAACATGACAAAACTCCACGTTGCAGAAGCTTTTAGGCAGCAAGTTGTTAAACAAAATATTCAGTATTTATCATCAAGTAAATTCTCTAAGAACCGAGCATGATGATGTGTGCCTGTAATCCCAACTCCTCATGAGGCTGAGGTGGAAGAATGGCTTAAACTCGGGAGTTTGACAGTAGCCTGGGCAATACAGGAAGACCCCATCTGAAAAAAATGTATGGAAATTCCCTAAAGAAACCAGCAGTCATAAAAGTTTCCTGATGAAAATAGGCTTCATCCATGATAGGATTCATAAAACTTGTGAATCTCTGGTTCCCAGAAGGTAATCAATCAAGCCAATTATATACAAAATGTTCCAGTTTTTCCTTAGTGCTCTAAAGGAGCTTATATTTGTTTTTATACTCCAATAAGCTAAAAGAGCACATACATATACTTTTAATGCTGTCAACAAGATTTACTGTCATTTTTAAATGGTATTTTAAAAGATTTGTGTAAGTGAGTGAAATCTTCCTATTTAGAGCCATTTTTTAATTGAAATAAAAGCCAAAAGATACATTTTCTCTTTAAGCATTAAATTTCCTTAAACATCATTGAGTTCAATGTCTAACATATAATTTTAATAAGTCATTATTTTATACAATTAAAAGTAAAGCAGTAAGTTTTCGAGGCACACAATAATGTTTTGGGTTCACGTAATATAGAAGTTTAACTGTAATAAATGCTGAATAAATGCCAGGATTGTTTCTGTGTGTAAATGCAATGGACAAATACATTCATTTAATAGCTAAAGGATGTGGGGCTTAATGCCTAGGTGATGGGTTGATAGGTGCAGCAAACCACCATGGCACACGTATACCTATGTAGCAAACCTGCATGTTCTGCACATGTATCCTGGAAACTAAAATAAAATGAAATTTTAAAGAATTCACTCAACAAGCACTAATAAAACAAGCATTAATACATGAACAGACTGTATGAAGTCTATCGGAAATGGTATCACAATGTGTGACTTTTAGCAATGTGTTCTAATTTCTATTATTCAAAGGATTATTTTCAGCATTTTTTACCTCAAATTTTTGTGATGTTTAATACTGCTCACAATACCCTCCTTGAGATATTGCCATTCCTTTATTTTCATTACATTGCACTTTCTTTCCTTTTTTTTTTTTTTTTTTTTTTTTTTTTTCAGACAGAGTCTTGCTCTGTTGCCCAGGCTGGAGTGCAAGGGCACGATCTCGGCTCACCACAACCTCTGCCTCCCGGGTTCAAGCGATTCTCCTGCCTCAGCCTCCTGAGTAGCTGGGACTACAGGCACCCAAACCACACCCGGCTAATTTTTGTATTTTTAAGTAGAGATGGGGTTTCGCCATGTTGGTCAGGCTGGTCTCGAACTCCTGACCTCGTGATCTGCCCGCCTCGGCCTCCCAAAGTGCTGGGATTACAGGCATGAGCCACCACCCCCATCCATACATTGCATTTTCATGATTCTTTTCTTAAACAATGACTATTCATTCTCATTCTCCACTCTGAACCATTTTCCCAGCTCACACTTCAATTGCTGCTGCTCTTCGGGTTCCTTGCATCTTTGGAATTCTTCTCTTCTCTGGTTTACCTTAGTGATCTTATTCACATTAACAACTTTTAACTACTGCAACACCAAAATCTGTATCTTCAGCTTCTTCTTCTCCACAATAGTATTCCCAGCTCCCTATGAGATGCTTCAACTATCTTATTCCAAATAGGTCAATTTTTTTTCTGTAATAACACTGCATAACTCACATAACTTACAAGGACAAATATTTATTTCTTGTTCATGCAATCTGAGCATCAACTGTGGCAGTTCTTCTCCAGATTATTTTTAATAACTGTGGGGATGGTGGAAGAAGTAATTTCTGGGTTATGATGATGTCCTTATGTTAGGGAGTAAGAGCACTCGCAGGGAGTAGTTTCTATTAACACCTCTGCTTGAAACTGGAACACCAAAGTTCCTGCCCTCATTTCACTGGTCCAAGAAAAATCACATGGTCCAGCCCCAAATCAATGGAGCAAAGAAGTATACTTTACCCACATTAACACAGGGCAAAAAATGGGAAAGAATAAAAAAGTATAAGCAAATTAAGCAATCTTCCAAACAGTTACACCTAACAGCAGTAGGTTCATATTGATACTCATCTTTCCAAAATACCTTATATCACCCAGTGATTCCTGTTACTACTTTATCATATCCCCAGTTGCCCAAGATGAAAAGTTAGAAGGAATCCTCTGTTCTTCTGTTTACTGCATGTTAAATCAGTCAACATTCCCTCCATACTTCTATCTCCTAAACATCTAATGTAAATGACCATTTCTTTCTGTCCTCACAACCACTGTAGTATTTCAGGATCTTGTCATCCCTCACAAAACTCTAATAATAACACGTTGTGTTTAAAGGAATCTGCTATATGAGATTGATCTCAAAATCTCAGTGGCTTGACATAACAGAAATTTAATTTTTACCCACAAAATGTACAAACAGGTTTTCTAATGTCACAGGTGGTTCTCCTTCAAATAATGACTGAGCAACCCAGGCAACATCCATCTAGTGGTTCCAATCATATTACATATTGCTTCCTACAAGTAAAGAACGTGCAGAATTACATGCCGATGGGTTTTGTGCAACAGGCCTGGACATAACACATTTCACTTCTATCTACTTCCCTTTGGCTGGAACTCATTTATATGGCTTTGTCCACCTTATATAATCTAGTGTATGTTTGAGAGAAAGAGAAAATGAGTTTGGTGAACATCTAACAGTCTCTGTTTCAATCTTTTAACTGATCTTTTTGCTAGCGTGAAAGGCCACCGTTATCAGAATAATCTATCTAAGGTACAAATTCAGTCTATTGCCTTGCATAAAAACTTTTCGTTACTTTGCAATGATTGAAAATAAAACCAATGTTTTTCACAAGGTGGACAAACTATTTCATGTGAAGACAGCCTATTCTTCAGTCACACTGGTTACTTTCACTTCCATGAAAATAACACAATCTCTTACCTGTTCTGTTGCCATAGCCAGCCCTGTACTATTGCTCCTTCATCGACTACTTACTCACCTTTAAAGCTTACTTCAAGCAGCAGCTTCTCTATGAATTTCTTCATTTCTGTTTTAGTAGTCATTTAGAAGTGCCCGGTCTTCCTTTTATTCCATTTATTCTGCACATTCATTTGCCATGTCAACTACAACACTCTACATACTTAAAACCTCTCCTTTCCTATTACTATTTTATTAGCTAGGAATAAGTATAGGGTTGGCATTAATACCTAAAGTTATTATTTATCAATCCAGCAACAAGGAATACAACCAAGCAGATACTACAATATTGTAGTGATTCAGCTAATCTTCTAGATGGAACCAAGTGACGGAAACCTTCAAAAGACCACATGTAATCCACAATTTTGCCAGGCTATTCAGAAATGTATAGGCTACTTGACTTTCTAGATTCTTATTCCTTATTCAAAAAAGTTTGGAAGGGGTGGTACAATCATTCTGGTCATTTCACATAAATTGAACTCTTTTCATTTCATATCGGTGAAAATCATCGACATGTGTTGATCCTAATCCCTGGTGTGACAGTATAAATTCTAAGACCTTTTGGCAGTGTAAGTTTGAGATCAGTGTAAGAGTTAAAGAAAGAGAAAAGAAACACAAAACACAGGTTAACAGTCAAACATTTTTAGAGACAAAACCCAAGAGGGGCTTCTGGTTGATTTCGGTCAGGAGGGATTTATTTTACAGACTAAGAGTATATATTGGTTTTAGGGTGAGTGAGCTTATTCCAAGCTTGGAATGTTTCTGTGTGAGAGAGAAGTTTTATGGCAGGGTTGGAATGTCTCTGGGCGGAGGGGAGGTTATCTTGGGGCTGACATCTTTCTGGCCAGAGGTGGGTTATCTGAGGGCTAGCATGTCTCTGGTCTGGGAAGAGTTTGGTATGTTTATGGTTGGAGCTGTTATATGTGGTTTATGGTCATGCTGACCTTAGCCATAAGGCTGATGCCCTTTGAATTTAGGCGGTGTTTGATTAAGGTGAATTTTAAAATAACAGTGCTTGTCCAAGATGGTGATACTCCTACTGTCAATCAGTGCCCTTATAAGAGCCTGAAAATACCAGAGTTCCCTGCTTCTGCCAAGTGAGAACACGGCAAGAAAACAGCCGTCTATGAATCAGGAGCAGGTCCTCATCAGACATCAAATCTGTTGGTGCTTCGCTCTTAGACTTCCCAACCTCTAGAACGGTGAGAAATAAATTTCAGTTGTTTGTAAGCCACCCAGTCCATGGTATTTTTTATAGCATCCCCAAATGGACTAAGACAATTTTCTTAAGCATTTACTGTGCTAATTAATGACCAACTAGGGTTCATTACAGGTAGTTACATTAAAGCCTTTGGAGTGAGAGCTTCTGATTAGTGTTCAACGGCTATCAAACCACCCCTAGATTGTCTTTGATTAGGACACTTTAGATAATCCAAATGTTAATTAACTTCCCCTAAGGTAAGGCCGAAGGAGTGTTTTCTTCAAGAACGTGAACCAAAATTTTGGTTATGAGAAAATATATCAGTAAACATTGATAATGCTAACATAACCAAGCAGTAGCAAAGATTACCTAAAAAGAATTCAGAGAGGGATTCCAGGTTTTGTTTTCCCCAGTCATGACGTGAACCCTTTCACCCGAGTTAGCTATCTCACTGAAAGCATCAGCGAAACCTCACGAGCTGACCTAAAAAACATGAGATCATTTTAAAACTATTTTTAGTTCTTAATGATTCTATTCATGTCTTGGAAAAGAGCAATAGGTTTGCAGAGTCACTTTTGCAACTTGGTTTAACTGAGGAACTACACAATTGATTGGTGTCTTAATATTCTTTTAATGAGGATTCCATTCTGATTTATTATTTATTTCCCGTAAACATAAAATGTACCAACAGTAGAGACAGAACAGCACTTTTCTGATAAAACTTCTTTTCCTTATATGAAAGAATGCCTTCTGGCCAGGAGCAGTGGCTCAGATCTCTAATCCAAGCACGTTGGGAGGCTGAGGTGGGCAGATTGTTTGAACACAGGAGTTCGAAATCAGCCTGGGAAACATGGTGAAATCCCATCTGGGTAAAAAATACAAAAATTAGTCAGGCAAGGTGGTGCATGCCTGTAGTCCTAGCAACTCAGAAGAATGAGGTGGGAAGATCACTTGAATCCAGGATGTTGAGGCTGCAGTAAGCCGTGTTCACACCACTGCACCTGCACTCCAGCTTGGGCAACAGAGTGAGACCCTGTCTCAAAAAAAAGAGAAGAAGAGAGGGGAGGGGAGGAGAGGGGAAAAAAAGAGAAAAGAAAAGAAGAGAAGAGAAAAGAAAAAAGAAAAGAAAAGAAATTCTTCTGCTTCCAGTTGCTAGGATGTGAAAACACAATAGTAAGAGAAACCTGGACAAAATAAGAACCATTCTTTTCTATGGAGCTAATGAAAAGTAGCAACCACACACACACACACACACACACACACACACACACACAAACACTTAAAGAATAACATTCTAGAAAGAAGTAAGATTTTCCAGAGATGAGTACAGAGCCACAGCAGTTCCCATGCCTCTAGGCAGCTGCCTCAGAGTACAAACAGAATAGCAGAGCTATCATAGGCGAAGAATCCAGGGACTGAAGGAAGTAGCCTTGCTTCAGATGACAGTGTGAGCTGGAGAAACAGACCAAATCTGCAAGACCCCAAAATGCAAAATCAAATTGTTTGATCTGACAATTTCAAACTCTAACCCTCTCTTTCTATTTTGTCATATATGTATGGCAATAAAAAGGGGGTGGGTCACATAATTATGCACATTCTTATTATGATTGGATTTGACAGCCTGTCAAAGTTGAGAAAGAATTAATCACATGATATTTGACAGTGCAGCCCAACTTTCAAAATGTAGCCAAGATCAAAAGTGCAATGGTACAGAACAGTGGGGCTTGGGCTAAACATAAAGCACTGAGAAATTCCATCTAGTCAAATGGAGGACCACCCTTCAGAACTAATGCCCAAACTATGGATTTAGCCCTTTTCCCTTCCTATCCTGTCATGGGGCCTATTGTAAAGAGTCATGAAATGAAATAACACTGAGATACTAAAGACTTGTGATCAACTAATGCGTTAAGTCTCTGAGGTGCATCTGCCATAATATCACATCGTGAAAAATAAACTAGTTATCAAATTGAAGACACTACTGCAGGACTGAAACGGAGATTGATGTGAATGAAGGGATGGAGATAATTTCTTTAAATACCCCAGAAATCCCATTATATAGGCTCACACAGAAGGCTGAACAAGGAACAAAAGTTGGGGAACACAGGTAGATGGTTTTCAACTTGTTGTAAGAAAGAGCTTTCTAGTAACATCAAAACCAAATTAATGATAAGAACTATCATTTAATGCATGCTGCTATGTGCCAATGACATTCTGTTTATAATTTCATTAAATCTTCATAATGACCCTTTGTAAATTGCCTCACATCACCCCTGAAATCCAAAGCCAGCCAATCTGATGATGAAACCACTGTTTTGGTAACCATGTCATACTGTCTATACCTCTAATAAATAGGATTAGTCAGCAGTAGGACCAGATGCTTCATGAAACTGTATTATTAAATCTCACTCAAATTAATAAATCATTTCTCTATACCTGTCATGTACAAAAGACATAACACATTTCAACTGATTAAATTTGTTGTCCTTAAAAACAAATGGATTTAAAAGTATCTGTTAATACTTTATTCTGTAGCAATCTTTATTTTGTATAGTATTAAATTGACTTTTTAAACATTTGGTGTGATTGTTCCTATTAAAAAAAATTTATTAGAGAGAGAAAAAACATTCCTCCTTTAAATTAACAAATACAATATGATACTATGCAATGTATTTTTAACCATGGAAATAGATTGTAAATATACTTTGAGAGAGAAAATTCAGACTGAGAATTGTGTAACCTAATACTGTATTCTTATAAAATAAAAACTGTTAAATGTTATTTCTAAAAGAATACCACTAGCATGAATTTATTGCTTTCTCAATAAATTGGAATGACCTGAATGTCAAATATATTATGTAGCATTCACTGTACTCTATCCTGTAATTAAGAATGGAAATCAATATGCACTGTAATGGACCATCTGTAAACATGAGATCAAGGAGAACCAAAGATGGTAAAACTAAGATCCTCAGAAAAAGCCTCAGATTCTCGAGGCTGCCATGAAGTGTGCGGATTCACTATTCCACTGAGAATCCTTAGCCTCTGGGTTTGTGAACAGCACCAAGGAAATGCTGAAAAATCTAAAAAGGGTTGTGGATCAAATGAAAAAGGACTTGTGGAAAATGGAGAGATAAGTGATGAGGCTGCTTCTCCATCTAAAATCTTAGCATGTGATTTTCCATTTTTTTATTTTTAAAAATGTATTTGCCACTTAGATAATCTAAAATATGTTCTTTTAAGGTGGTCTACATTTTTGCTGAGCTATCACGAGTAACTGAGTAATTGTTAAAAGTAGACACACACTAAGTAGACAAGAAATTTTATATATTTTATCCATCCTCCATAACACAAATGTACAGTATAATATGCCATGTTATTTAAATAAGATAACTCTTATTGGCTTCTTTCTTCCCATAAAGTTATATAGTAAAAAAAGTCTTTTGCTTTGTTTTTTGTTTTTTGTTTTGTTTTGCTTTGCTTTTGTGGCTCATTAGGAGCACTCTCCAACCAAAGGATTCAGTTCTGAGAGCCATTCTTCTGTCATGCTCTCATTGACAGTTGGTAGTGCTAGGTCATGTCAAGATTCAGGAATAACCTCACAATGCCTATTTCTGGGGCAGCCACAGAATTTAACCTGACAGGTTATAGGCAGGATTCCCCTAATTCATAGCCTTAAAACGGAAGGATGACCAGGATTTAAAGATCATGTCTGTGGGTGTAAAAGCTAAAGAAAATATTCTTCACCAACAATATCCCTTTTTTATTTTTTCATATTGAAAGATATAATGTATACACCATAAGTTCAAAAAATTATAGCATTTAATCCTGATATTTATTTATGGGTAAATAGTATATATTATATACTACCTATAGTATTATATACTACCTATAGTATAGTAACATAAATGTTATATTAAATGTACATTTTAGAAGACTCTGATAAAAATGAATAATAAATACCCTTCAATTTTAATTGTAAATGCTATAATGCATTTCCTTTCACTAACATTCATTATGTTATTACTATGTTTAATGACAGTAATGTAATTAAATATGCGTCCTTATATTTTAAAAATGTATTTAATATTTTTGTGATACAGAGATATACAAGTCAGTTTCTAAGCTGAACTCCCATAAATATTGGGTTGGAATGACTGTAAATGTATTTCAAAAGATTCACATCCAGAAGGAGGCGGAGCATGGCTAAATAAAACCCTCCAGTGATCCTCCCCCTACAGGAACACCAAATTGAACAACTATCTATGCAAGAAAGCACCCTTATAAGAACCAAAATACACGTGAGCAATGACAGCACCTGGTTTTAATGGCATATTAAGGAAAGAGGCACCACAGAGGGTGAGAAAGACAGTCTTACATTGCCTATACCACCCTTCTCCCATCCCCTGGCAGCACAACACAGACAGAACATCTGTGTACTTGGGGGACGGGGACGGTGAGTAATTTTGGGACTCCGCATGGGAACTCAGTGTTACCTTGTCACAGTGGAGAACAACAAGGCAGAATTCTGCTGATGCCCACAGAGGAAGCATTTAGACCATTTCTGGGCCAGAGAGGAATCCTCTACCCCAGCAGTAGGAACCAGATTTCCAGCTAGCTCCACCACCAATTGACTTAAGTGACCTGGGGCCTGCAATAAATTTGAAAGGCAGTCGAGTCACAAGAAAACCGGGGGCAAGTCCTGGTGCTGCACTGGGATCACAGCCAGTGGACTTGGGGCGAACGTGACCCAGTGAGATGTCAGCTCTAGTAGCCATGGGAGTGCTTGTGTCACCCTTCCCCCAACTGTAAGCAGTCCAGCACAGAGAAAGCAACTCCTTCTGTTTGGGGGAAAGTGAGGGAAGAGAATGAGAAACTTTGTCTAGTAATCTAGGCATCTAGGGAGTTCTCTTGGATCTTACACAAGCCCACCAAAGCAGTACCTCTACCAGGCTACAAAAATTACAGTGTTACTGGGCTTGGAGTGCCCCCTAGTGCAATTACGGCTACAGTGACCAATGACTTAAATCACTATACTCAATTTTTTTTTGATTTTTTTTTTTTTTTTTTTTTTTTTTTGGAGACGGAGTTTCGCTCTTGTTGCCCAGACTGGAGTGCAATGGCGCGATCTCGGCTCACCACAACCTCCGCCATTGGGGTTCAAGCGATTCTCCTGTCTCAGCCTCCCGAGTAGCTGAGACTACAGGCATGCGCCACCACACCTGGCTAATTTTGTATTTTTAGTAGAGACAGGGTGTCTTCATGTTGGTCAGGCTAGTCTCAAACTCCTGACCTCAGGTGATCCGCCCTCCTCAGCCTCCCAAAATGCTGGGATTACAGGCGTGAGCCAACGCACAAGGCCCACAAGACTTAATTATTTGAACACCTAGAAATCCTTCTCAAGAAGGACAGGCACAAACAAGTCCAGACTGTGAATATTAGAATACCTGACTCTGTAATGTCCAGAAATTAATGAATATCTACAAATATCAAGAACGTCTAGAAAAATATGACTTCACCAAATGAACTAAATAAAGAATCAGCGACCAATCCTGGAGTGACAGAGATGTGTGACCTTTCAGGCAGAGAATTCAACATAGCTGTTTTGAGGAAGTTCAGTGAACTTCAGTAACACACAGAGAGGGAAATCAGAATACTACCGAAGAAATTCGACAAAGAGATTGAGATATTTTAATAAAAATCAAGCAGAAATTCTAAGGCTGGAAAATTCAGTTGACAAACTGAAAAATGCTACAGAGTCTCTCGACAGCAGAGTTGATAAAGCAGAAGAAAGAATAAGCGAGTCTGAAGACAGGCTATTTGAAAATATACAGGTAGAGAAAAAAGTAAAAAGTATAAAAAAGAATAAAGTAGACCTATAAAATTTAGAAAATGACTTCAAAGGAGCGAATATAGGAGTTACTGGCAGAGCAGAAATAAATGGAACTGTAACAAAAAATACAAAAGATCAATGAAAGAAAAGTAGGTTTATGGCTTGGGAGGGTCAAACCCCTGGATCTGTTTATTCACAAGATTAAAATACATGGCTGTGAGCCCTTTGAAAACCGCTTATTGCTTATTTAATAAACTCTTAAGTGTTGATTTGTGTGTCACATTTGACTTTGAAGGCTGAAATTAAATAGATACTCCTAAGAGTATAATGGGGAAATAAATAGTTTCAATTATTAGAATCATTAATTCCATTTCTGTAGAGAGAATAAGTTTCACATGTGGAGCTTGTGAAACACAAACATACACACCTGAACCCTGTTCTCAAGAGATTTTGAGTTAGTGAGTTTGGGAAGGAGGATAGCAATACACATTTTCACCACTTTAATACTCCAATAAAAAGCAATGCCCAACCCAGAAATGCCCACTCTTCAATGGAACTTTATTTACTCTCAGGATAATTCCAGAGGCCAAAGGCAGCAAATGAAAAAAAAGTCTCCTCTAGGATATTTTTTGTGGAAATTTCTCTAGACTTGTCTTCCTTCTGTCTTTGCAAGAACTCTCTTCGTTGGTCCCTAAGCTCCAAGCCTTCACATTTGCCTTTTTTTTTTTTTTCTTTGTTTATATTGCCTCATTTGGATTTGGAATGCTTTTTGGAATGTTGATTTTGGTTTTGACCTAGTAATCTATAAAATGCTCTTTCTAAAATACCTCCAAGCACATGTACTACAAAAGAGTCCCCATAAAGCTAGACTTTCTTCCCCTATTCTAACTCCATTCCAAGGAGGGAATTCAGAAAAATGTTTCTCTCAAAGGCATCTGAACGTAATATGTAAACACAAGGGAAGATTTTTTAAACTGATGTATCCTTTGGATGTTCTGCCAGAAAGTTTTTCAGTGGCTACATACCTCCCAGGCAATAACTAGTTTTCCAATACCCTGTCACTCTGAGTTAAACTCTCATAGACTTTTTAGTGAGCAAAAAATTCAGGTTTCTTTGGAGCCCACTGAAGATTGAGAAAAACAAAACTGTCAATGAGGTGGTGTGTTTTTAAATTTTCCTCGTTCACTTATTAAGTTTCAGTTCACAAATACGTATTTAGTACTAAGTGCCAAGCATAAATAATTAATATGACATAGAGGGGAAAAGTGAAATAAATAATAATTATGCAACATGCCAAGAACTGTGGTAGAGAAATAGGCAAACTGTGATGTGAGGTGACCTTTTTCTTAAATTACATATGCTTCTTTCAGGTATCATTGAGATAAAGAGAGATGGTGGTGATTATTTGTACTATTTACCTCTGTTTCTGAAGGATTTTGTGACTGCGTAATTTACTACTCATCAACTTTATTTATATTCTATTATTTAGTAACATAGTAATATGCTTAATTGATCATTACTTTCTGTTCTGCCATACCTGATACAAAGTAGTGTAAAGCTCTTTAGTTTTTATCCTCAAAGCTGTTATTTTAGGATTTTTAGATTCCATAAATAATTCATTGTATTATTATTCTCTTCGGTTTTGCCCTTAGAACTGACATAGACTATGATCTATGTATTTCTTTTTAAATTTCTCTGCAGAGCACAGAGTCACTTATGTTGCTAAGAAAAGACATTTCATCTGGAATACAGTCCCAGATCCACTTACTTGAAATTTTAACCATAAATAGCAGCATATCGGTGACTTTCTGGACCTGAGAACTGGCACAAATAATTTGAATTTTTCTTCGAATTAAAAAAAAAAAAAAAAAGAGGGCGACAACAATTTCCTTTTCCAGTTTTACCTTTTGCTATATACAAATAGAATCCTAGGAGCCTGTATTGAACAGGCCTTAAAAGGACATTTATTTCATTTAACGATGAGAGTATCAGGAAAGTAGATTCTACAAATCACACTAGAAAATGCTCAAGTTCCTATTTCCCATAATCTAGTTATAAGAATGTGCCTCAGATAGAATTGACATTGAAGGATATACCAAAAAAAGAAAAACTTCTGACAATTTGATTTATATGTGAGCTTGCACTTAGTGAACTAGGAAAGAGAAATAAGTAACTTGTGTTATTTTCTGAAAATCAGTCACTAGATTTCACTTTTGTCTAAAAGGAAAGAAAAGAGTAAACTAACCAACACAAATTCTGTTTTCAGTGTAAAGCAGATGATAGAAACAGTTTCTTCTAAATGTTGGTGGGAAACATCTGATTATAGAGAAAAAGAATGAAATTGATATGGGTACAAATGAATATTGCATTACACAGAGCCATATTGATGTAACTCTATCCATTCCTAAAATCACTCCTTTTCACTTGTAGATTGCCATGTCAATGCAAAGAATGAGTGCTTAGTGAAAAATCTATTAAAGTACAAAATCAAGACAAAATTATAGTATTACAAGTATAGATCTTTGATTGCTCAGAATTATAAATATCACCAAAAGCTGTGGTTAAATTAAATCAGGCATTACCAAGCATTTAGGTCAATCACTTCATTTTGTAGGGAAAAGACAAATGAAAGCTTTGAGTTGACTGCAGGGAAGATGTATTATAATAAGAAATATTTTCACATATTCTGTAAACTGTTGGTTGGTTGCTTGCTGTGATGGTTAATATTGAGTGTCAACTTGATTGGATTAAAGGATGCAAAGTATTGTTCCTGGTTGTGTCTGTGAGGGTGTTGCCAAAGGAGATTAACATTTGAGTCAGTGGGTTGGGAAAGGCAGACCCACCCTTAATGTGTGTGAATACCATCTAATCAGCTGCCAGAGCAGCTAGGATAAAAGCAGGCAGAGGAATGTGGAAGGATCAGACTGGCTGAATCTTCTGGCTTCCATCTTTCTCCCATGCTGGATGCTTCCTGCCCTCGAACATCAGACTCCAAGTTCTTCAGCTTTTGCACTCTTGGACCTACACCAGCGGTTTGCCAGGGCCTCTCAGGCATTCAGCCACAGACTGAAGGCTGCACCATCGGTTTCTCTACTTTTGAGGTTTTGGGACTCGGACTGGCGTCCTTGTTCCTCAGCTTGCAGGCGGCCTATTGCGAGCTTCACCTTGGGATCATGTGAGTCAATAATCCTTAGTAAGCTTCCTTTCATACATACGTCTATCCTACTAGTACTGTCCCTTTAGAGAACCCTGACTAATACAGTTACATCTTTCAAAATATTATAAAAATTCTAATAATATGATTTTAAAATTCTTAAGATATTTTATGATGCAAATAATTAAATTCTCTTGAATAAGGAAAATTTTAAACGTGTAAAATGTAAATATTAAAAAAAAGTAAAAGCATTTTTAAATATGTCACTGCTCAAAAATGTTATTTATATTGTAGTGAGATATTTATTGCTTTCAAATCACTGTCTACCAGTGTTCTAAAAACTGCTAAGAGTTAGATCATTAAAAATAATGTAGACTCAAAGTTTCATATTACTGCCAAGTTTCCAAAAGCTTTAATTTTGGTATATGACTCCTCTGCTTAAAAATTTTTACTATTCCCTATTTCCAACAGAGCAAAACCCATGTTCTTCATCTAACAAAAAAAAAAATTGTACATAATCTTAAGTCACATTACCAGCAGTTTTCAATGTTTATTTAAATGGTTGTAAACTCCACTTTATTTCTACTTCTCACCAAATCCACTTCACCATGTTGGTTTTGCAGAAATACAGCATAACAAATCCTGTTTCCACACCATTCCTATGGTTTCACTGCTCACCTCATCAGGACCCTGATCTTCTGCAGCCAAGTGCATGTTGGGTCTTTCTGTAAATGCTCTGCTTCCTGGAAGACCCTCCTGACCACATTACTGGATTATTGTAACAATGTTATCAATCATATTGTTATTTTAGACATCCTATATTCCTATCTTGCTAGATATTACACCCAGTTGGGGCAAGAACTATATTTATTCTACTCAGTGTCTCAGAGGAATAAATTAATCTTTCCAATTGTTGATTGTGCAATTCAAATCAGCATTTATTTTCTGAGTTGTAAATTGTAAGTCTTCATCTCCCCATAGCAAGGACTATGAAACAAAATATGTTAAATTAGGGAGAAGACCAAGAACAAGAGATGTTCCGATACTCATATAAGCTAGACTTGAATCTAAAACTAAGATGTTGGGGAGAAAAATCCCTTGTTTCTAATACTTAATCCAGAGAAAAGAGTCAAATTGTAAAATAACAGATTGGAAGCACAAGAAACAGAGTAAGAAGATACAAACATAGAGCTCATCTATGGATTTTTCAGATCTCTAACAAATTGTGCTTACCAGGAGAAGTAACTAAACACCTTCTGATGTACAGATACTGAACCATCTTAAGAGTTTACATATAAAACTTGAATTCAGTTTTTAAAATCAACACAATGTAAGCAAATATTTTGAAACATTGAATAGTACAAAGGAGGAGTCACATTTTCTGCACCCCTCACTTCCATCCCATGCCCATGTGCAATCACTTCTCACCATTTCTGTTTTTTTTTATTGTTATCCTTCAAATTCTAAGCTTCTTTCCTATTTCTTCATACATAAACTTTGAACTGCATATAGTAGTATCCTAATAAAACAATTTTTTTTTTTTCATTTATAAGATGCCTCACCTTCCCTCTACCTCTTCCAAATAGGATAATAGCTGGAAAATTGTAAAATCTATTTAATTTGTATTTCTTGTTCTATTAGCTATAGACATTTTGTCTTGACTACTTATCTGCTTTATAAGCTGAGATTATTAGTTTTAGCTTATTTCCGTGTGTGCTTAAAACAAGACATTAAAACTGGCACGTGGAAATATGCCTTAAGATGAAGTAAAAATTGAAAACAAAGTCAAAGGCGTCTTGTGCTCTTTCATAATAATAGGTTATTTATTTCTGATTTTGCAAATTGGTTGTTAAAGAAATGCAATCAAGAAAATGTATTTACCTAACATGATAATGCCCACAAAAAATTATATTTTTTATGTCTATGAGAGTATGAGATAGAAATAGTAAAACAACTCATTCCTTCCTAATTTTTAGTAGTACTTTCAATGTGAAAAATTGTGTTATCTTTCTCTTTGCATAGTTCATCAGTAACAGTGATTTCATATACAAAAGACACTAAATATTTATATTACTCTGTCTTCTTTCAAATATAGCTACTCAGGAATTCAGGAGAAGAAATACATATAAAAACACAAAGAAAAACATGTTAAGCCTATGCAATTGAGAGGACAGATTTGTTTTGTGGAGGAAAATATGATGCTGCATCGATAATTGAGGAGAAATTATATTACAAATATTACAAAAGAAAGAAAACAGAGAATTATCTACATTTTCATCTCATCAGTTACTGCCTACAACTTGCAGCTGAATTTGAGTGAAAAGTTACTATCTAATCAATTCCAAAGCTTCTAAAAGTAGAAGACCTACTGTTATGTAAATCGTCACCTGATTTCACAGTTAAATGTGTAAAAGTGAACAGTCTTTCACCAATTTTCTAGGCGACTGTGCTAAAACTATCTTTAGAGAAATGAAATGTGACAGCAGTATAATTTCATTAGATACGTGGCCTATTTTAAAAGCTGAATGGGGGTAGGGGAGGGAAATAAAAGGGCTATTGTAAAATTTTATGCAGATTATAATAAAGGCAAACAGAGTAGTAGAGAAGTAGTATGTAACTGTCATAGCTGGCTTCCCAGGAGGCAAACTCTGAGATACAAAGCAGTGCTCAAGAAGTGTATTACAACTTCTGACATACTCTCAGCATCAACTTTTGGGATGAGAAGGGAAGGAGAGTAAGCTGTATTTGCAGAGGAAAAAGTTTTACTGAGGTGCATTTCTAACAAGGAACACTCTACAGCTGGAATCACCCTTCAGAGACTTCCTGAGTTGAGACAAAGAATCAAACTTTTTTCTCCTCAGGCTTCTCAGGGGTGACTGAGACAGCAAAGTTGTATAACCTTCTCCCCAGCCCCCACTTCCACATCAACCATGGGCTGGATTCAGGCTGCCCTGGGGAAGGGAGCTTTTGAGGTAAGTTAACAGGAGAAGGCCAATAACTGATCTCTATCAGCAGGCATCATTCCCAGCAGCTGGGAGAGTAAGTCCTTCATTTCTCAAAGGGGAGCTGGACAGTGCACCACAGCATCTAATGCCATCTACTCTGGCCACTCGGATCCACTTCATGTTAGTTCAGGAAACAGCTCCTCCAGGATTCTGATAGTCCTCTTTTCTTGGGAAGAAACATAGAATGGGGAAGTTTGTGGGATGAACTCTAGTGAGCACAGAGTCTCACGACTATTATTCATCACGTCCTTTTCCTGCTATCCATTCTAGATCCTGCTTGCCTTCAGCTGGTACCACTGCTGGACTAGGTGGCTCACCTGATGGGCATGAGCCAAATCCTCATTCTTGCAGTCTCTCAGTCTCTGGCTGCCAGTTCTTTCTCAGGCAATGACTATTATACCTATTTACCCTGAAAACTGGGCAAAAGAGTACCAAGAGAAAACCAAGTGGATAGCTAGGTGCCAAAGAGATGCCTCCATTCCCCCACTGTATAATGACACCACAACTTCCTCCTAATAATCTGGATGTATTATTCCTGCCAGGATGATGAATGCTCTTTAAAGTTGCAACTTTTCACGTAACTCTTTTCAAAGCTTTTCCCTCTCTGGGAACCAGGATCTTTAAATCGGCAGAAGTCATGATTATGGTGCTAGAAAGTACAGATGATAGTTAGCAGGAAAATGCTTACTTCTACCCCTTAGCTCCCAGACCCATGTATTCTAACAATTGAAGACACAGCACCACACACTAGTCCCTGATTTAACTTGCATATTGCATCCTGGAGGATGGCAGCTCATCTTGCAGAGCATCGTATCTGGCTTGTGCTTCAGTTGAGCCGCCCATGAACGATGTCATTGCTCTACGATCCCTGCAGGTCCTGGGTGGTATAGCATGTGACAGAACCTGTAGACCTTTTGGTTCATATGTTCATTGTTAACCTCCTTTGCCGTTAAGCAGACTCTGACGTGATATTGCATGGGATGCCATATCAATGGATCAGACACATGTCAGCCCTTGAATATGGGTTCTGGCTAAAGCCCCAAGAGTAGGAAAGGCAAACCTGGAGCTGAAAAATGTAACATATTTCCATCAAAATTAATTGTTTCTCCTCAGGGTAGAAAAAGAGCAACGATGCCCACTTGCCACCAGGTGGCTGCTTCATCTTCTGAAGACCAAGTGCCTCCCCATCAGTTACCACTGTAGGCAGTTGGGACTTTTGGCAGCGGCAATGGCTAGATCAGATGTGCAGCAGTTGTCCCTTAAGTGCAAATTTGCTTTCCAGGGTCTTAATGGCCTGTGGTACAAAAAGAGGGAGACCACATTCACATAACTTTCCTTACAGCAATTGTTCTTTCCTTACATAATTGTTCTATTTTCTTAGTGCTGTTTTTAATATCTTACTGTCCCTAATGTATAGACAAATCTTTATCATAGGTGTGTGTGTATATGAAAAAACAGAGCAGATACAGGGTTCAGTACTATTCACAGTTTTAGGTATCCACTGGGGGCCTTGGAATGTAGCCCTCACAGATAAGGTGGGACTGCTATAGTTAGTGGGGACCTGTGTTGTTGGACTTTATACATATGGTCTCCATCTCTGCCAACAAAGTCACTGTTTCTGTGCCCACTGGGCCAGTGCTGGTGTGGCCAATCACCGAGGCTGGTAGGGTCAACTGGCTGAGCCATTCATTCTCTTGGTTGTTCAGTGCTTCTTCCATCATGGGTGCTCTCAGGTTGGTGATAACATGAGATATGAAGATCTTGCCATGGCTGTATCATTTCACTGTCCTCACTATGTACTACTACCAGATCCATTTTCTTCAAACACTGCTATATTTCAGTTATCCTCCTCATTTAAAAGCATCAAAAGTGTTCCCCTTTTTCCTAAAGAAAAAATGAAACCCAAATTTTAAAACCTTCTCCAACCTAGTTCTAATGAACATCTCTACTCCATACACAAAATATCTATGCAAATCAGAATGGTCTGTATATCATCCCCTACAAACACATAATTGGAATTGCTTCTTTTATGCTTTGCCCATACCATCCTACCCTTTTGAAAAGCTCTTCCTTCTCCTATTCATCTTTCAAAATGATCTAGATAAAAATCTACATGGTAATCTAAGATCCGGCAGTGACCTCTCTCCCCTCTAGATTTTATCTTGAGAATACTATGGTGCATAGAGAACCCTATTAAAAATTATTTGCATATAATCTCTCCGCCATTCTCATATCATTGTTTTGCTTTGTAATTTACCTTCCCACACAATTAAGTCATTTTCTAGTCTGTCTAAAGTGTAAATAATTTGAGGGAAGGTAGTATATTGGTGCTGTATGCACTATAGTGCCCAGTAAATCCTGAATCAATGAATGTGAAAAAGTATCTGCTGCAAGGTGAACATTTGTGCCACTTTCTCATTGAGAAAGAAGCCCTCCTAGATGCAGGATTTGTACCATCCTAGAAATGGCAGCACTTAACATAATGCCAAATTATGTTCCATTCTAGGCCTATTTGTACCAACAGGGGATCTCAGTACACTTACTGTGTAAAAAGGGAAGCTAATTCTTACAGCATGGGATTCATGCAGGTCTTCTGTGTAAAAAAGAAAGTAAAAGCTAATATGATACACATATAATAGCAATGAAAGCCTGGGTAGCACATTACCAGCTAGAATCTCCAGGTAAAACAACCCAAGTGGTAAGTAATTATTCAGTGATCACCAAGCATTGAAGGCAGCATGCTAATGAAATGTTATAATCACAGCCGTATTCAAGTTAAGCACCAAATGCCTGAAGATCAAGAACTTCATATGAAAGCATCTTCCCATTCTTGTTTGCCAAAATAATTGTGAATTTTACTTTTTTAAAAAATCATCTTTTCTTTCTAATTTTTTTAACAGTTGAAGCTGTTGAGTTTATTACAGCTCACCACTCAATCACATCCTTTTAATGCTGCTAGGATTTCAGATCACATGATCCCACAAAACAACATTATAGGACCAGAATCTAGAGCAGTGACTCAACTAGGAGCGATTTTGCTGCACACACCACCACTCCACTGCCGCCAGAAGACATTTGGGAATGTCCGAAGACATTTTAGTTGTCACAACCGAATGGGAGAGATCCTTCTGGCATCTAGTGGGTAGAGACTGATATGCTGCTAAGTATTTAACATTGTACAGGACAGCCTCCCACAACAAAATATTATCCTGTCTAAATATCAATATTGCTGAGATATAGAAAACCTAATCTAAAATGAGGTGCTTTTGTGTGTGTGTGTGTGTGTGTGTGTGTGTGAGAGAGAGAGAGAGTGAGAGAGAGAGAGAGAGAGAGAGAGAGAGATGGAGTTTCACTCTTGCTGCCCAGGCTGTAGTGCAGTGTTGCAATCTCAGCTCACTGCAACCTCCGCCTCGTGGGTTCAAGCGATTCTCCTGCCTCAGCCTCCCAAGTAGCTGGGATTGCAGGCACCCACCACCACGTCCAGCTAATTTTTGTATATTTAGTAGAGATGGGGTTTCACCATATTGGCCAGTCTGGTCACGAGATGTGCTTTTTTTTTTTTAGGTTGTTTTAGTCAAACAACCTAACAAAAGGAAGTGCATCTTTCCTCTAGCAGTAAGAGATTAAACTGTGGCTTCAGTTTAAAATTAATATATTGTATATACAGACAAGAAAAGATTTAAGAGGCAGTGATAACAAAGTATCACCTAAAATTTTGTCTAGAAATTTTGTATTGTAGCCAAGGTAGATCATACGATAAAGCAATATGGAATGAAAACTACAATGAATTCTGCTTCAGTTTCTTCTACTCTACGGACTTTAAGAGTTGCAAAATGACTTTTATTACCACAGTTGAAATGACATGGCATATTTTGAAGTTGTGTGCTTCCCTAGGGCTGGATATTGTGCAAGGCATTGTTACTATTGCCATGTGGATCCTTTCAATGTATTCCAACCAAATGGTTTCCAGAACCTGCTGTACTGTAACTCTTTCTGTATTTACAGCCTTTTCAACTCTGCTTGCGTCTTTCATTCATCAAGTGCTCTTAGCCTGACTTTATGCTTTCAGTGTGTTTGAAGTACGCAGATGTAGACCCAGCAGCTGGCTGCTCTATTCTGTAATAGAAAGTGTTCTCTGCTGAAGTGACAGCCCATAGAGTAACTACCACGAGTTAGCTTCCCAACAGCAATTCACGCGGGTCTTTCAATAAAAATAGTTACATATTGTTCTCCAAATAAGAAGTGATATTTCTTCTGATCACTGAACACAAAGGGACAGGTGGAGTCGCTAGTTTCCATTAGTAGAAAATTTTGTTTTATTAGTAATAAATTTTTTCAAGGTTCGTAACACTAAGATATTTAAAGAGAAAACAGAAGGAGAAACACACCTAAGAAATTGTGTAGTGTGACTCACCATACACACAATGCCCATTAGTAGTAGCAGCATTAAGACAGGAGCTCACTCTGTCTCCCATTACTATTAATAATTAATAACAGTTCATGATATGGGGAAATCATATTGCTTTATACATGAGAAATTTTTATAGATTTAAAAATAAGTGAGTTGTTGTGTTTCTCCAATGAAAACAATAATAAAGTAATATTCAAACTAAAAACACATTCATTTTTATCCAAGTTTATCATGCGTTCTTTTTTCCTTTTTTATTTATTTATTTTTTTATTCGGAGTCTCACTCTGTCACCTAGGCCTAGTGCAGTGATGCCATCTTGGCTCACTGCAACCGCCGCCTCCTGGGTTCAAGTGATTCTCCTGCCTCAGCCTCCCCAGTAGGTGGGATTACAGGTGTGCATGCCACACCCAGCTCATTTTTGTATTTTTAGTAGAGATAGGGTTTCATTATGTTGGCCAGGCTGATCTTGAACTCCTGACCTCAGATAATCCACCCACCTTGGTCTCCCAAAGTGCTGGAATTACAGGCGTAAGCCATCGCCCCCAGGGTGTCATGCATTCTTATACTAAATAGGGAGAAATGGTAGAATGTGCTGTATTTATTCATCTAGCATTTGTGGATGTACCGTGCATGAAACTGATAGGGAAAGCATCACCATGAAGTATGAAGCAAGTTTATTTTAACATAGCAAATGGTAAAATAATCAGATAAAGAAAAGATCAGAAAGAGATAATTTTTCAAAAATCAAGATAATACCAGCTTTTAGTCATGCAGTTTAATGAATCCCTACATGCTGATGATAACTAAAATGTAAAATGGAATATCTTAGCAGACCAGCACCTGAATTCTGTCAAAGGCATACTCGTGAATATTTGTAAGATGTTTTTATTAGTGCTTGCCTCAGTTATAATGGTTGAAATTGCTAAAGGAACTTCAGCAAAATCAGAGATCATGAAATTCCCTATGGAAAGGACTCCTAGCATCCTAACTGTACTGTAGGTCTCAGGTGTCCACACAAAATATCCTAGAATTTCACCTATAATGGAAAGGGATTATTTTTAAGTCAGTAGACAAATTTATTTTGTCTCAATCCATTACTAACTAGATAAATTGCCTTGAGGAACTCAGGTAATGTATCTTGTTTCTGATTTATTCACATGTAAAATTCAACTATATTTAACAAATATTTATTGAACTTGTCCCAGGAAGTGGATGTCAGCAGTATGAGAGGAAAGAAGACACAGTTTGTCTTTCTTGCTCTTCAATTTGACAAACCCTATTTGTCTTTTGTGTATTGTGAATTGAGATAGTTGATTTAAAAAATTATCCTAAAAGTATCAACACGAAGAGGTAAGAGTTGAAACAAAGAGAGGTGCTGTCCTGTTATCAGAGTGAGAGCCACCTGTGTCATTTATTATCAACTCAAACTTAGACATTCCTATTGGCCTGTCATTGGCCAGGTTCCAGGTATCATGAATGTTCTGTAATGTTGTTTTTAATGTAAGCCTCACTTAAGTATATAATAGAGCAACTAGGAAAAGAAAACTAAATGGACATTGTCCCACTGACTGCAATACGAACTAACCTTCATATTGGGACCAAGGATAAGAGTAAATAAGGAATGCTGGGGAACAAGTGGTTGCTGACTCCTATTCCTCACATTGATCTACTGGTCCTTTATATAAAGTTGGTAAATCCTTGTTTGACTATTTACCCAGGTAATTGTATCCAGAATTGATTGCTATCTAGAAAGTTTAAGCAGTCTCTTAGACTCTTAATTATACATTCCTCAATATTCTGTAAATTTATCTAGACACATCACCAGAAATTAAACGTTAAATGATATTACCTTTGCTTTCCAAAACAGTTCCATCCATGAGTTAAAATATGATACATTCTAAATACATACATAATACATATTAATATAAGAAAGGTTATTTAGAAGCTTTCTTCTCTATAACTTTTGCAATCAATCAACTAAACTTCTTTCTCCAACCCCTAAACCTTGGATTCTTGCTAACCTTGGATATTTAACTGGGTTTCAGAAGATGTATAAACTCTCCCAAATTTAATGCAAAAAAAAAAAAAAAAAGTATTTTCTTTCTGGGCCAGATTGGAGCTAGATTTGGTGCCTTCATCATCTTCTCAAAGAGTCAGGAGTCTGTTTTCTTTTAAAAACATTATGAACCACTCACTCATTGCTCTGCTTGTAAGTCCTAGATTTAGAAGGATATTATATTCTAAGCACATTGTTCCCCTAAAGAATCTTCCTCATGATTCAGAGTCATACATATCACCCTACCCTTCTTTCCACACTGAAAATGATAGTAGTTTTCATGATATGTTTATACGTCTGTGGAGTGTAGGAGGAGTAAGAAAAGGTTGGGATAGACAACCAAGTTACTGTATAATTTTAAATGGTGACAGATTTCTTGGATACTTGACTTGGATATATGAGTAAAAGTTGAGAGAGACATAGCTGGAATTATGATTTTATCCCCTTTCTGTTGGAGAGAACAGAGCATAATTATATCTCAACTGACGATCGTGAATCAAGCTTCAGATGACATTCAGGCAGGTTGCCATGATTATGTTTGCTGCTCTTTCAGTTTTAGAAAGACAAATTAAGGCAGCAGCTATTCTCCCTTGGATCTGCATGAACTTGCACCAGAGGTCCCTGAAATGTTTCACCTCAATATTTCATCTTACTTCCACAATCTTTAACTTGGAAGCTATTTGATTTTATTTTTATTTTTTATTTTACTTCAAGTTCCAGGATACATACACAGAACGTGCAGGTTTGTTACATGGGTATACGTGTGCCATGGTGGTTTGCTGACCTAGCAATCCATCATCTAGGTTTTAAGCCCTTCGTGCATGAGCTATTTGTCCTGATACTCTCCCTCCCCTCACCCACCTCCCTTCCAACAGTCTCTGATGTGTGCTGTTCCCCTCCCTGTGTTTATGTGTTCTCATTATTCGACTCCCACTTATGAACGAGAACATGTGGTGTTTGATTTTCTGTTCCTGTGTTTGTTGAGGATGATGGCTTCCAGCTTCATCCATGTCCCTGAAAAAGACATTATCTCATTCCTTTTTAGGGCAGCATAGCATTGCGTGGTGTATATCTATCATGTTTCATTTATCCAGTCTATCATTGATGGGCATTTGGGTCATTTCCATTACTTTGTTATTGTAAATACTGCTGCAATAAACACATGTGCATGTGTCTTTATAGTAGAAAGATTTATATTCCTTTGGGTATATACCCAGTAATGGGATTGCTAGATCAAATGGTATTTCTGGTTCTAGATGCTTGAAGAATCACCACACTGTCTTCCACAATGTTTGAACTAATTTACATTCTCACCAACAGTGTAAAAGCTTTCCTATTTCTCCACATCCTCACCAGCATCTATTGTTTCTTGATTTTTAATAATTGCCATTCTGATTGGCATGAGATGGTATCTCATTGTGGTTTTGATTTGCATTTCTCTAATGATCAGTGATGTTGAGCTTTTTTTCATATGTGTCTTGGCCACATAAATGTCTTCTTTTAGAAGTGTCTGTTCATATCCTTTGCCCACTTTTTGATGGGGTTGTTTTTTCTTGTAAATGTGTTTAAGTTCCTTGTAGATTCTGAATATTAGACCTTTGTCGTATGGGTATATTGCAAAAGTTTTCTCCCATTTTGTAGGTTGCCTGTTCACTCTGATGATAGTTTCTTTTGCTGTGCAGAAGCTGTTTAATTTAATTAGATCTCACTTGTCAATTTTAGCTTTTGCTACAATTGCTTTCAGCATTTTGGTCATGAAATCTTTGCCCATGCCTATACCCTGAATGGTATTGCTTTGGTTTTCTTCTAGGATTTTTAAGGTGTGGGGTTTTACATTTAAGTCTTTAATCCATCTGGAGTTAATTTTTGTATAAAGTGTAAAAAAAGGGGTCCAGTTTCAGTTTTCTGCATATGGTTAGCCAGTTTTCCCAACACCATTTATTAAATAGGGAATCCTTTCCTCATTTCTTGTTTTTTGTCAGGTTTGTCAAAGATCAGATTGTTGCAGATGTGTGGTGGTATTTCTGAGGTCTGTGTTCTGTTCCATCAGACTATATGTCTGTTTTGATACCCATACCATGCTCTTTTGGTTACTGTAGCCTTGTAGTATAGTTTAAAGTCAGGTAACATAATGCCTTCAGCTTTGTTCTTTTTGCTTAGGATTTCCTTGGCTATACAGGCTCTTTTTTGGTTTCATATGAAATTTAAAGTAGTTTTTTCCAATTCTGTGAAGAATGTCAATGATAGTTTGATGGAAATAGCATTGAATCTATAAATTACCTTCGGCAGTATGGACATTTTCATGATATTGATTCTTCCTATCTATGATGGTGGAACATTTTTCCATTTGTTTGTGTCCTCTCTATTTCCTTGAGCATGTTTTGTAGTTCTACTTGAAGAGCCCTTTCACATCCCTTGTTAGCGGTAATCCCAGGTATTTTATTCTCTTTGTAGCAACTGTGAATGGGAGTTCATTCATTCTACTTGTCTATTGTAGGTGATAGAAATGCTTGTCATTTTTGCACATTGATTTTGTGTCCTAAGACTTTGCTGAAATTGCTTATCAGCTTAAGGAGTTTTTAGTCTGAGACAATGGAGTTTTCTAAATATAGAATCAAGTCCTCTGCAAACAAAAGCAATTTGACTTCATCTCTTCCTATTTGAGTACACTTTATTTCTTTCTCTTGCCTGATTGCCCTGGCCAGAACTTCCAATACTATGTTGAATTGGAGTGGTGAGAGAGGGCATCTTTTTCTTGTGCCAGTTTTCAAAGGGAATGCTTCCAGCTTCTGTCCATTCAGTATGATGTTGGCTGTGGGTTTATCATAAATGGCTCTTATTATTTTGAGATATGTTCCATCAATATCCAGATTATTGAGAGTTTTAACATGAAGGTATGTTGAATTTTATCAAAGGCCTTTTCTGCATCTATTGAGATAATCATGTAGTTTTTGTCATTGGTTCTGTTTACATGATGGATTACGTTTATTGATTTGTGTGTGTTGAGCCAGGCTTGCATCCCAGGGATGAAGCCGACTTGATCGTGGTGGATAAACTTTTTGATGTGCTGCTGGATTCGGTTTGCCAGTATTTTACTGAGGATTTTCACATTGATGTTCATCAGGGATATTGGCCTGAAGTTTTCTTTTATTGCTGTGTCTCTGCCAGGTTTTGGTATCAGGGTGATGTGGGCCTTATAAAATGAGTTAGGGATGAGTCACTGCTTTTCAATTGTTTGGAATAGTTTCAGAAGGAATGGTATCAGCTCCTCTTTGTACCTCTGGTAGAATTTGACTGTTAATCCACCTGGTCTTGGGCTTTTTTGGTTAGTAGGCTATTAATTACTGCCTCAATTTCGGAACTTGTTATTGGTATAGTCAGGGATTTGACTTCTTGTTTAGTCTTGGGGGGTGTATGTGTCCATAAATGTATCCATTTCTTCTAGATTTTCTAGTTTATTTGCATAGAGTTCTTTATAGTATTTTCTGAGGGTAGTTTGTACTTCTGTGGGGTCAGTGGTGATAGCCCCTTTATCATTTTTGTTGTGTTTACTTGATTCTTCCCTTCTTTATTTGTCTAGCTAGTGTTCTATTTTCTTAATTTTTTAAAAAACAGTTCTTGAATTCATTAATTTTTTGAAAGGTTTTTCGTGTCTCTACTTCAGTTCTGCTATAATCTTAGTTATTTCTTGTCTTCTGCTAGCTTTTGGATTTGTTTGTTCTTGCTTTTATAGTTCTTTCAATTATGACATTAGGGTGTCGATTTGAGATCTTTGTAGCTTTCTGATGTGGGCATTTAGTGCTATAAATTTCCCTCTTAACACCTCCTTAGCTGTGTCCCAGAGATTCTGGTACATTGTGTCTTTGTTCTCATTGGTTTCAAAGAATTTCTTGATTTCTGCCTTAATTTCATTATTTATCCAGGAGTCATTCAGGAGCACGTTGTTCAATTTCTATGTAGTTGTGTGGTTTTCAGTGAGTTTCTTAATCCTGAGTTCTAATTTGATTGCACTGTGGTCTGAAAGACTGTTGTTATGATTTCAGTGCTTTTGCATTTGCTGAGGAGTGTTTTACTTCCAAATAAGTGGCTGATTTTAAAATAAGTGCCACGTGACACTGAGAAGAATATATATTCTGTTGGTTTGGGGTGGAGAGTTCTGTAGACGCCTATTAGGTTCACTTGATCCAGAGCTGAGTTCAAGTCCTGGATATCCATGTTAATTTTCTCTCTGGTTTATCTGTCTAATATTGACAATAGGGTGTTAAGGTCTCCCACTATTATTGTGTGGGAGTCTATGTCTCTTTGTAAGTCTCTAAGAACTTGTTTTATGAATCTGGGTGCTCCTGTATTTGGTGCATGTATATTTAGGATAGTTAGCTCTTCCTGATGAATTGATCCCTTTATCATTATGTAATGCCCTTCTTTGTATTTTTTTTTTTCTTTTTTGATGTTTGTCAGTTTAACATCTGTTTTGTCAGAGACTGGGAGTGCATCCTCTTTTTTTTTTTTTTTTTCTTTCCATTTGCTTGGGAAGTTTTCCTCCATCTTTTTTTTTTCTTTCTTTTCTAATTATACTTTATGTTCTAGGGTACACGTGCACAACGTGCAGGTTTGTTACCTATGTATACATGTGCCATGTTGGTGTGCTGCACCCATTAACTCATCATTTACATTAGGTATATCTCCTAATGCTATCCCTCCCCGCTCCACCCACCCCACAACAGGCCCCAGTGTGTGATATTCCCCTCCCTGTGTCCAAGTGATCTCATTGTTCAGTTTCTACCTATGAGTGAGAACATGCAGTGTTTGATTTTTTCTTCTTGCAATAGTTTGCTGAGAATGATGGTTTCCAGCTGCATCCATGTTCCTACAAAGGACACGAACTCATCCTTTTTTATGGCTGCATAGTATTCCATGGTGTATATGTGCCACATTTTCTTAATCCAATCTGTCACTGATGGACATTTGGGTTGGTTCCAAGTCTTTGCTATTGTAAATAGTGCCACAATAAACATACGTGTGCATGTGTCTTTATAGCAGCATGATTTATAATCCCTTGGGTATATACCCAGTAATGGGATGGTTGAATCAAATGGTATTTCTAGTTCTAGATCCTTGAGGAATCACCACACTGTCTTAAACAATGGTTGAACTAGTTCAGAGTTCCACCAACAGTGTAAAAGTGTTCCAATTTCTCCACATCCTCTCCAGCAACTGTTGTTTCCTGACTTTTTAGTGATTGCCATTCTAACTGGTGTGAGATGGTATCTCATTGTGGTTTTGATTTGCATTTCTCTGATGGCCAGTGATGCTGAGCATTTTCTCATGTGTCTGTTGGCTGCATAAATGTCTTCTTTTGAGAAGTGTCTGCTCATATCCTTTGACCACTTTTTGATGGAATTGTTTGCTTTTTTCTTGTAAATTTTTTTGAGTTCTTTGTAGGTTCTGGATATTGGCCCTTTGTCAGATGAGCAGATTGCAAAAATTTTCTCCCATTCTCTAGGTTGCCTGTTCACTCTGATGGTAGTTTCTTTTGCTGTGCAGAAGCTCTTTAGTTTAATTAGATCCCATTTGTCAATTTTGGCTTTTGTTGCCATTGCTTTTGGTGTTTAGACATGAAGTCCTTGCCGATGCCTATGTCCTGAATGGTATTCCCTAGGTTTTCTTCTAGGGTTTTTATGGTTTTAGGTCTAACATTTAAGTCTCTAGTCCATCTTGAATTAATTTTTGTATAAGGAGTAAGGAAAGAATCCAGTTTCAGCTTTCTACTTATGGCTAGCCAGTTTTCCCAGCACCATTTATTAAATAGGGAATCCTTTCCCCATTTCTTGTTTTTGTCAGGTTTGTCAAAGATCATATGGTTGTAGATGTGTGGTATTATTTCTGAGGACTCTGTTCTGTTCCATTGGTCTATATCTCTGTTTTGGTACCAAACCATGCTGTTTTGGTTACAGTAGCCTTGTAGTATAGTTTGAAGTCAGGTAGCATGATGTCTCTAGCTTTGTTCTTTTGACTTAGGATTGTCTTGGCAATGTGGGCTCTTTTTTGGTTCCATATGAACTTTAAAGTAGTTTTTTCCAGTTCTGTGAAGATAGTCATTGGTAGCTTAATGGGGATGGCATTGAATCTATAAATTACCTTGGGCAGTATGGCCATTTTCACGATATTGATTCTTCCTATCCATGAGCATGGTATGTTCTTCCATTTGTTTGTGTCCTCTTTGATTTCATTGAGCAGTGGTTTGTAGTTCTCCTCAAAGAGGTCCTTCACATCCCTTGTAAGTCAGATTCCTAGGTATTTAATTCTCTTTGAAGCAATTGTGAATGGGAGTTCATTCATGATTTGGCTCTCTGTTTGTCTGTTATTGGTGTATAAGAATGCTTGTGATTTTTGCACATTGATTTTATATCCTGAGTCTTTGCTGAAATTGCTTATCAGCTTAAGGAGATTTGGGGCTGAGACGATGGGGTTTTCTAAATAGACAATCATGTCCTCTGCAAACAGGGACAATTTGACTTCTTCTTTTCCTAATTGAATACCCTTTATTTCTTCTCTTGCCTGATTGCCCTGGCCAGAACTTTCAACACTATGTTGAATAGGAGTGGTGAGAGAGGGCATCCTTGTCTTGTGCCAGTTTTTAAGGGGAATGCTTCCAGTTTTTGCCTATTCAGTATGATATTGACCGTCAGTTTGTCATAAATAGCTCTTATCTCTTTAAGCCTGTGTGTGTCTTTACACGTGAGATGGGTCACCAGAATACAGTGCACCAGTAGGTCCTGACTCTTTATCTAATTTGCCCATCTCTGTCTTTTCATCGGGGCATTTAGCCCATTTACATTTAAGGTTAATATTTTTATGTGTGAATTTGATCCTGTCATCATGATGCTAGCTAGCACACACTTGTTGATGCAGTTTCATCATAGTGTCATTGATCTTTATATTTTGGTGTGTTTTTGCAGAGGCTAGTACAAGTTTTTCCTTTCCATATTTAGTGAGGAAGCTATTTTCTAACTTCATGAGTGTTCCTAGCAATTATAGGTTAATCACCCATTAGAGTCCCAAGAACCTGGAGATTTGTTGAAGTCAGTAATAGTTTCCTAAGGAATGAGGCAGACATAGGTTTTCACCTCTTTCTTTATAGCTTTATATTTTGACATTATGTTGGATCTGAGTTGGATGAATATCCCATTTCCATTTTCTGTAGCAAACAGGAAGCTAAACATGATGTTTCATTATCATAACATATAATTGCGATTACACTAGCTTTGCTATACCACTGAATACGACCCCAAGAGAGAGCTTAAGATAAACTATTACAAGTCTCAAACTATATTTTCAGTAGCAAACCTCTAAAATTGTATTGACTTAAATCTCACAAGACAGAACATTTCATTTTCTAAATAGTCTAATTTATACACTTGGTTTAAACAATAACATGAATAAAATGTCCTGAAAATTTTTGGCAGTCATAGAAGACATCAACAAACGATCATGGCGCCAAGTGACATCTACGGGTTAGGTCCCATTTATGTTTATACCCAGTTTACAGTAAATTTGAGAATTCTTCTCACATTACTAGCATAATTTCTAATTTTTCCAGTTTTCCTTCCAAATACTTTCCGGGATTCCCCAGAGGGTTACACAGGCCCGTGAATCATTCACTGACACTTGCTAAGGTAATGAAGAAACAAAGACTCTCACTTGGAAGCCAGATCCCACAACAAACGGCTTCTGTACTGGACTTGATTGCTTTGACCACCTGTTGTTGCTGAAGAAGTACCACTGTCCCTGCTGCTGGTGTCACCAGTCCACTAAGGTAGAAAAGGGAGATGTTTGATGTGATAATTTCATGGCAAAATTTCCTGGCCTAAAATGCCACAACTCTAAATTCCAACACATGAAGCTGTATGATATAAGTTAGATCCACACTTTTCTGTCCTGGGGTGGTGTTGCATTCAATAAACCCAAATGAAGCCTAACATGTAGTTTAAAGTAAAGAATATTCAAAGCATCCAAATAAATAATACACATCATCATTTACAAAAATACTCATTCTGCTTCCACACATTTTCCTTACTCTCTGTGGCTATATCCTTCTGCTGAACACCTTTAAATATTTCTTACTCAACTATGATTGTAAGTTGGATTCCTAGGCATTTTATTCTCTTTTTGTTTTTATTCTCAGCTTGCTTTCATTATTTTCACAGGTTGTCTCTGTACTCTGTGATGTAGATCGACTTAGTTCCTTTATCAGCAAGAAAGACTCCTTCTTTTATTAGAGGTTATTATCAATGGGAAATTTCCAGATTCTCTTTGGTGGTGCAGAAGAAGGAAAAAGTTAATTTCTGTGCCATAACCATGGGCATTTTTCTCCATGCAAACCTCAGCATTACTATGGATGCAAAGAAGGTACAAAACAACTTCAAATAAGTTCACAAGGATCTATTTGTCCTTCTCGTAACACCTGTCTTTGTGATAAGTACAAGTCGAGTATCTAGACAACTCTTTAATTCACCAACTTCTCATTTAAAAGCTCACATTGTCATTTTCCAAAGCACATCATTGATTAGGAAACATCTTAGTTTAAGGCAGGTTTCTAAGTCTTTTATTTTATGAAAGAAGGGAATTTAGGATCCAAACCCCTTTTCTGCCCTTATGTAAAATTATATATTCAAACTCGTACATCTGGAGAGATCCAAAATACTTCCATCTGGCACGGCAAAGACTGAAATGAAAATGAATATATTGATTGAAGGGTGACATCTAATGCCATTCATGAACAATTTTACCTACAAGTACTTGTCCAGCCAAAGTGCTTGGCTGGATCTGTAGCAAAAATGCCTAACCTCAACTTGAGGTGTGCAAGAAATAAAGTATTATTCATTTTATTTTATTGCTCAAATTAATTTATCTTGGTATTTATTCTACTAAGCTGGTGGGAACTTTAATTTTATTTGCTTTCTAATTTCTGTCCATTTTTTTTAGAGTGTGTCTAAGTTCTGAGGAGCTTAAAATATATCAGGGTCTCAGAAGGAATACATCTAAATTTCACCATCCTCTGTGCAAGCAGCCATCCACCAAAAATTGTATCTTCATGACTAATCCAAATGACTCCTTCAGGTCAGAGAATTTCTACATACTTCTGTGCTATGGCTGATGGACTAAGACCCAGAGTTCTGTTCCAGCACTCTCCTAGTGCAAGGGAAATCATGCAGATGATCTAATCACCCTCCTACAGCTACTCCCCTCTCCAGCGCCTCGCTACAGCCTCGAGAGTTGGACTTCAGCTCAATCCCTTTGGCAGCCAAATTCCCCTAACTTCTCAAGGATCTTGCCAGATCCTAGGACTCTGAGACCTTTCCATATCTATCCACCCACTCTCAGGACAGCATTTTTTAAGCAGGAGATTTTTGTATTTTTTAATATTTTGTATTTATTATTGTTATTTTTTTATTACACAGTAATTGTACGTACCTATGGGGTCCATGTGATATTGTGATACAAGTATACAATGTGTAACAATCAAATCAGGGTATTTAGGATATCCATTACCTCAAATATTTCTCATTGCTTTGAGATAGCACAACATTTTTAAATGGAGGAAAAAAATGAGAAGAAGAGTAGAAGAGTTGTGCTTTTTTTCAGGATGCTCTCAAGCTGTCTGTATATAGCTGGCACACTGAGAGCCCAATATGGGATAAGAATCTCAGAAACTAAAGCAATGAAGGTTTTTCTTGTTCACTTTACAGCCTTCCAAATAGCAATGAGCACAGAACAGCATAACATTTTAAGCAGGTAAAAGGGAGAATGGAGGAAATGCTGGGATGGAGGAAACATTGTTTAATATTGTATAATATTTTCCAGCTACACAGGTAAGGGGCTTCAAATCTTTTCGAGTAAAAATGAATATAGGTAAATTAGTAAAAAAAAAAAAAAAAAATAGCTCATATTGATTAAGTTAGGTAAATTTTATCACAGAGCATATTTGCGATGGTACAAAGATGAGGGGAAAATAAATGCAACACCAGGCCAGGAGCGGTGGCTCACACCTATAATGCCAGCACTTTGGGAGACTGAGGCAGGAGGATTGCTTGAGCTCAGGCGTTTAAGACTGCTTGGGATTTGTAGCGAGACCCTATCTCTACAAAAAAATAAGAAAATTAGCCAGGCATGGTGGCACATGCCTGTAGTCCCAGCTACTCAGGAGGCTGATGTGAGAAGATTCATTGTGCCTTGGAGGTGAAGCGTGCAGTGAGCTGTGATCACAACTGCAGCCTGAGCAACAGAGTGAGACCCTGTCAAAAACAAACAAAAAAACACCAAAACCAAGTGCCACTAACCAATATGATTAATCATTATAAATAGAAACAATCCATTTCTTCTATATTAGTCAATTCCAGGCAACCCATCTTTGCTGTCTTTTAGACAGAGAGGGAGAAAATTATTTAATATAAGAGATATTTATTTTATCTCTAAGAAACAGGAAATATTTTCTTACCATATGAACTTATTCCAGTCGAAAATTACCATGAATAATAGGGAACTCTATTCGGAGAGAGTTGGAGTAAAATCTAGAGGAGATCCTGGACCAGTCCCTTTGCCTTTCTCCTAATGGGACTCTTTCTGTTGCCTTTACCTTCTTCATCTGGCATGTACAGAGCATGTAAGGAATGAACTCAAAAACTAGAGGAGCCAAGTCTGTCTAAACCTTTCTCTATGTTTTCTATAGAAGTTGTTTTAATATTATGAAGATATTTGAGACACCGCTGCAATTTTCAACAGTTTTTTTTTTAAGTTAATCAAGAAAATGGTGAATTATAAAAGATGTCTCATCCTCTCGGCTTTTTAAAATTGCATCCCAAAACAACAGGGAGCTTCTCTGATGGTAGTTCCAATCAACAGAAAAAAAGGGAATCCTCCCTAACTCATTTTATGAGGCCAACATCATCCTGATACCAAAGCCTGGCAGAGACACAACAAAAAAAGAGAATTTTAGACCAATATCCCTGATGAACATCGATGCAAAAATCCTCAATAAAATACTGGCAAACCGGATTCAGCAGCACATCAAAAAGCTTATCCACCATGATCAAGTGGGCTTCATCCCTGGGATGCCAGGCTGGTTCAGCATTCGCAAATCAATAAACATAATCCAGCATATAAACAGAACCAAAGTCAAGAACCACATGATTGTCTCAATAGATGCAGAAAGGCTTTTGACAAAATTCACCAGCCCTTCATGCTAAAAACACTCAATAAATTCGGTATTGATGGAACGTACCTCAAAATAATAAGAGCTATTTATGACAGACCCACAGCTAATATCATACTGAATGGGCAAAAACTGGAAAAATTCCCTTTGAAAACTGGTACAAGACAGTGATGCCCTCTCTCACCACTCCTATTCAACATAGTGTTGGAAGTTCTGGCTAGGGCAATCAGGCAAGAGAAAGAAATCAAGGGTATTCAGTTAGGAAAAGAAGAAGTCAAATTGTCCCTGTTTGCAGATGACATGATTGTATATTTAGAAAACCCCATCGTCTCAGCCCAAAATCTCCTTAAGCTGATAAGCAACTTCAGCAAAGTCTCAGGATACAAAATTAATGTGCAAAAATCACAAGCATTCTTATACACCAGTAACAGACAAGCAGAGAGCCAAGTCAGGAATGAACTTCCATTCACAATTGCTTCAAAGAGAATCAAACACCTAGGAATCCAACTTACAAGGAATGTAAAGGACCTCTTCAAGGAGAACTACAAACCACTGCTCAGTGAAATCAAAGAGGACACAAACAAATGGAAGAACATACCATGCTCATGGATAGGAAGAATCAATATTGTGAAAATGGCCATACTGCCCAAGGTTATTTACAGATTCAATGCCATCCCCATCAAGCTACCAATGAGTTTCTTCACAGAATTGGAAAAAAACTGCTTTAAAGTTCATATGGAACCAAAAAAGAGCCCGCATTGCCAAGACAATCCTAAGTCAAAAGGACAAAGCTGGAGGCATCACGCTACCTGACTTCAAACTATACTACAAGGCTACAGTAACCAAAACAGCATGGTTTGGTACCAAAACAGAGATATAGACCAATGGAACAGAACAGAGTCCTCAGAAATAATACCACACATCTACAGCCATCTGATCTTTGACAAACCTGAGAGAAACAAGAAATGGGGAAAGGATTACCTATTTAATAAATGGTGCTGGGAAAATTGGCTAGCCATAAGTAGAAAGCTGAAACTGGATCCTTTCCTTACTCCTTATAGGAAAATTAATTCAAGATGGATTAGAGACTTAAATGTTAGACCTAATACCATAAAAACCCTAGAAGAAAATCTAGGTAGTACCATTCAGGACATAGGCATGGGCAAGGACTTCGTATCTAAAACACCAAAAGCAACGGCAGCAAAAGCCAAAATTGACATATGGGATCTAATTAAACTAAAGAGCTTCTGCACAGCAAAAGAAACTACCATCAGAGGGAACAGGCAACCTACAGAATGGGAGAAAATTTTTGCAATCTACTCATATGACAAAGGGCTAATATCCAGAATCTACAAAGAACTCAAACAAATATACAAGAAAAAAACAAACAACCCCATCAAAAAGTGGGCAAAGGATATGAACAGACATTTCTCAAAAGAAGACATTCATACACCCAACAGACACAGGAAAAAATGCTCATCATCACTCGCCATCAGAGAAATGCAAATCAAAACCACAATGAGATACCATCTCACACCAGCTAGAATGGCAATCATTAAAAAATCAGGAAACAACAGGTGCTGGAGAGGATGTGGAGAAATAGGAACACTTTTACACTGTTGGTGGGATTGTAAACTAGTTCAACCATTATGGAAAACAGTATGGCAATTCCTCAAGGATCTAGAACTAGATGTACCATATGACCCAGCCATCCCACTACTGGGTATATACCCAAAGGATTATAAATTATTCTACTACAAAGACACATGTACACGTATGTTTATTGCGGCACTATTCACAATAGCAAAGACTTGGAATCAACCCAAATGTCCATCTGTGACAGACTGGATTAAGAAAATGTGGCACATATACACCATGGAATACTATGCAGCCATAAAAAAGGATGAGTTTGCGTCCTTTGTAGGGACATGGATGCAGCTGGAAACCATCATTCTTAGCAAACTATCACAAGAACAGAAAACCAAACACCGCATGTTCTCACTCATAGGTGGGAACTGAACAATGAGATCACTTGGACTCGGGAAGGGGAACATCACACACCGGGGCCTATCATGGGGAGGGGGGAGGGGGGAGGGATTGCATTGGGGAGTTATACATGATATAAATGATGAATTGATGGGTGCTGACGAGTTGATGGGTGCAGCACACCAACATGGCACAAATATACATATGTAACAAACCTGCACGTTATGCACATGTACCCTAGAACTTAAAGTATAATAAAAAAGAAAAAAAAAAAAAAGAAAACCTACGAACACTTGGGCATTCTACAAAAAAAAAAATACAAAAATGTGGTGGGCGTCTGTAGTCCCAGCTACTTGGAAGGCTGAGGCAGGAGAATTGCTTGAACACAGGAAGGAGAGGTTGCAGTGAGCCAAGATCGCACCACCGCACTACAGCCTGGGCAACAGAGTGAGACTCCTTCTCAGAAAAAAAAAAAAAGTCTGGATCTGAGTTATGGATACTTCCAGCAGGCCTCAGAACAGTTTCCTTTTTGTTAGCTGAAAACATATGCATGACTATGGAAAAGTAATGATTTTAGTTGCTTAGGGCAACTACTTATGTTTTATGCCTGTGATTACTCTCAATAAGATTATCACTATCAATAAAAATCAGATTAATTAAAAAAAAAACAGGGAGAACATAAAATAGAAAAATAAATTTTATATTGGATAAGATAAGGATTCACTGATAGTCAAAACTCATACAATATGGGCTACTGAGAAGATGGAAACTTTGACTACAGTGAGAGAACACATGGCCTACAAATGTGACACTGACGTCCAGGATCCCTGGCTTGGAACTTCAAGAAACAGATACGTGAACTGACTGCAGATACTATTCTAGACAACTTCCTGTATTCCTCCTGACATCTTGATGTGGCAGGAGGAGCAGCTAAATTTGGAAATGTACAGAAAACACTCTCTCTGCAAATGGGCTGTGATGCAGAGACTTTTCAATAATCAGGATCCCTGAAGCTTCTAATGTTCCTAAACAGCTGGAGGGCCTCCGAGTGAGCCAGGGGAAGTGTGTGTGAGCCCAGACAACAGCCTGGCCCTCTACCGATGATCCTCTGCAAAATCACTGGTCCAGGAAATTAAAAATATATTTTGTGTTTTCTTAATTATATAAGATTTCTAAAATATGTGTGTATGAAAAAGCTCAAAGGACCAAAAATGAGAGATGAAAAATAAACCAAAAAAAAAATTGAGTAAAAACATGTCTAATAGCTTAAAAATAATAAAAATAGTGCATCTGAAAAATAAAGTTCAAAAAAGGTATAAAATGTGATAAAGAATTAAGATGACAACCAAAGAAATGCAAAATGGCAAGCAGAGTTTATGAACAAAATAGAAGAGAAAATAAAACACTTCATGACAGTAATGAAGTCAACAAAATTTTAATTCGAGAAAACTTTATTGAAATCAAAAAATGCACTTGAAATTGTAGATGAAAAGGGTACATCATAAGTCAGAAAATATTGCTACACAATTTTCAGCTCCGATATATCTACTAGAAAAGCGATCCACTTAGCAAGAAAAAAAAAAATTAAAAAGTGGTTTTGACAATCCAGAAAAAAACAGCCACCATCTCCCTTTCAAAAATCAGGGTGGCCTCACACTTTTCACAGCAGTGTTTATTTCTGGGAAAAAATCAGAGCAATGCAGACAATATCCTCAAGGGAAAAATCAAAATCATTACATAGGGAAAAACTGCCAGGCGCAGTGACTCATGCCTGTAAACTTTGGGAGGTCAAGGCAGGCCGATCATTTGAGCCCAGGACTTCAAGACCAGGCTAGACAACATGACAGAATCCCATCTCTAGAAAAAACACAAAATTAGTCAGCCATGGTGGCACATTCCTGTAGTCCCAGCTACTCAGAGGCTGAGGTGGGAGGATCACTCGAGTCAGAGAGGTCAAGGCTGAAGTGAGCTGTGAATGTGCCACTGTACTCTAGCCTCTGTGACTCTGCAAGAACCTGAAAGAAAGAAAAAAGAAAAAGAAAAAAGAAAGAAAGAAAGAAAGAAAGAAAGAAAGAAAGAAAGAAAGAAAGAAAGAAAGAAAGAAAGAAAGAAAGAAAAGAAAAGAAAAGAAAAGAAAAGAAAAGAAAAGAAAAGAAAAGAAAAGAAAAGAAAGAAGAGAGAGAGAAAGAGGATTACCTGACTGTCTTATACATTTAAAGAGTGCAGAAAAAATATCTTTAATACATGCAGATTTGTAAAAGTGATCCACATGATCTTTCTTTGAAACATGTATTAAAGGAAGTAGTTAAAATGCAAAATAAATTAATAGAGGTACTATGGTAACAACTGCTGACAGAGAGCATTCAATTCATTTAAATATAGGATGTAATCTAAAACAGCAGTTATAGTTAGAGAAGAGAATTTTATTGCTATAAACTGTGGCACCATAGAAATAGTAAGGAAGGTTAGGATGTCAAAATACAGAGGACAAGTGAAGACGTATCCTGCTATCTTCAGCTTTTTATAACTTGAGACCAAAGAGAATTTAAAGTGATAAATAAGTTATGTAGGAATGAAGGAAGTCTATAGTAGCTCTGTACAGTGCCATTTAACTACTAGAGCTAGATACTACAATTCTTTGTACAGTTTTAGGCAAATATTGGCCACAAGTAAAATTTGTATGAGCTTGGTAAGGCATCTGGAGTTCAACATAGGGCTCTGGGAAGGTCTGTGTCGTTATTTGGCTTTTCCAGCTTACTTTGTTGGCAGGGGTCTGCTGCTGATCCTGCAGCTCTTTCAGGCCCAAAGGAGTTTCTCTTTCAGATTCGCCACGTCTTGGACAAGGTGAATGTGCAGCTGTAGTGCAAAATATACCAATTTCTTCTGCAGATCACCATGACATTGAGATTGGAGGTGGTGAGAGGCAGACACAATGTCCAGCTTGTCCTCATGAATTCCAGTGCATCCTTGCTCTTTCTCTCATCCTATCCAGCTTTCATTCCTGGTTGTTTGCCTTGCTGACTTACAGTGACTTCAGGAACCTCAACAGTGTCAGAGGCAATGGCTTTCTTTCTAAAAATACCTTCTCTATGTCTCACAATTACATAAAGTCTACTGCCTACAACAAATCCCTTATTCCGTATCACTCACACAGGTTCTGCAGCTCTGAATGAAATTTGATGCAAAATTTATAATTGTAATGGACTGAATGTGTGCCCCCAAAATTTATATGTTGAAACCCTAATCCCAATGTGACAGCATTTGGAGGATTAGTGCCCTAGTAAAAAGAGATCAGAGAGCTAGCTAGCTCTCTTTCCACCACATGAGGACACAGCAAGAAGATGACTTTCTGTAAAACAGGAAGCTGGTCTTCAACAAGGACCTGACCATGCTGGCACCTTCAGCCTCTAGAATTATGAAAACCAAGTGTTTGTTTTTTAAACTAACCAATCTTCGGTAATTTGTTATAACAGCCCAAACTGATTAACATAGTAACAAAGGTAGTTTCAGGGAAACAGAGCCTTAAATATGGGTTCTCTGAGCAGGTTCTGTGTTTTCTCTAATCCAATCCAATTTAAAGGCATTAATGACATTGCCGAAGGAAACTGGTATAGTCCACGTCATTCAAGGAGTTCATTTCTTAAAACAGCACCTCCAGAAACCTCTAACAAGTCCATAGATGGCAGGGCTTAAGGTAACCAATAGTTACAATGACTGAACATTTTAGGAAAAAAAGAGTACAATGGAGGTTGTTTGTGCACTTCTAAAGGCACTGGAAAATGGGTGGGAAAAATCTTTAAAGCTTCAAGCTTTAAATTTCCAGCTCCATCTCAATCAATGCAAAAAAAGCACTTGACAAAACCCAGCATCCCCTTATGCTTAAAATTCTTAGCAAAATCAGCATAAAAGGGATATACCTCAATGTAATAAAAGCCATCTATGACAAACCCACGGCCAACATAATACCAAATGGGGGAAAGTTGAAAGCATTCCTTCTGAGAACTGGAACACATGCACCCTTACCACTCCTCTTCAACATGGTACTGGAAGTTCTAGCCACAGCAATCAGACAAGAGAAAGAAATAAAGGGCATCCAAATTGGTAAAGAGGAAGTAAAACTGTTGCAGTTTGATGATGATATGATTGTTTAACTAGAAAACCCTAAAGACTCTTCTAGAAGGCTCCTAGAACTTGTAAAATAATTCAGCAAAGTTTCCAGATACAGGATTAATGTACACAAATCAGTAGCTCCTCTGTATACCAACAGCAACAAAGCTGAGAATCAAATCAAGAACTAACCCCCTTTTACAATACCTGCAAAACAATAAAATAAAATACTTAGGAATATACCTAGCCAAGGAGATGAAAGAGCTCTGCAAGGAAAACTACAAAACACGACTGAAAGAAATCATAGACAACGCAAACGAATGGAAACACATCCTATGCTCATGGATGTGTAGAATTAATATTGTGAAAATGACCATACTGCCAAAAGCAGTAACCAAATTCAATGCAATTCCCATCAAAATATCACCGTCATTATTCACAGAATTAGAAAAAAAATCCTAAAATTCACATGGAACCAAAAACGATCCTGCTTGCCAAAGCAAGACTAAGCAAAAAGAACACATCTGTAGGCACCACCTTACCTGACTTCAAACGATACTATGAAGCCATAGTCACCAAAACAGCACGGTACTGGTACAAAAACAGGCACATAGACCAATGGAACAGAATAGAGAAACCAGAAATAAACCCAAATACTTATAGCCAACTGATCTTCAACAAAGAAAACAAAAACATAAAGTGGGGAAAGGACACCCTTTTCAACAGTTGGTGCTGGGATAATTGGCTAGCCACATGTAGAAGAATGAAACAGGATCCTTGTCTCTCACCTTATGAAAAAATTAACTCAAGATGGATCAAGGACTTAAATCTAAAACTGAAACTATAAAAATTCTAGAAGATAACCCTTTTGCAAGGGTTGGAAAAACCCTTCTAGACATTGGCTTAGGCAAGGATTTCCTTGTTTTTGACCGAGAACCCAAAAACAAATGCAATAAAAACAAAGATAAATAGCTGGGACTTAATTAAATTAAAGAGCATTTACAAGGCAAAAGGAACAGTCTGCAGAGTAAACAGACAACCTACCGAGTGGGAGAAAATCTTCACAATCTATACATCTAACAAAGGACTAATAAACAGAATCTGCAACAAACTCAAACAAATCAGAAAAAAAAAAAAACAAAAAACCTCATCCAAAAGTGTCTAAGTACACGAATAAATAATTCTCAAAAGAAGATATGCAAGTGGTCAACAAACATGTGAAAAAAATGCTCAGCATCACTAATGATCAGGGAAATGGAAACCAAAACCACAATGTGATACCACCTTACTTCTGCAAGAAAGGCCATAATCAAAACATCAAAAAAATAGTAGATGTTGGTGTGGATGCAGTGAACAGGGAACACTTTTCCACTGCTGGTGGGAATGTAAACTAGTACAACAACTACGGAAAACAGTTGGAGATTCTTTAAAGAACTAAAAGTAGAACTACTATTTGATTCAACAATCCCACTACTGAGTACCCAGAGGAAAGGAAGTCATTATACAAAAAAAAAAAAAGATACATGCACACACAAGTTTATAGCAGCACAATTTGCAATTGCAGAAATGTGGAACCAACCCAAATGTCCATCAATCAATGAATGGATAAAGAAACTGTGGTATATGTGTATATGTGTGTGTGTGTGTGTGTGTGTGTGTATATATGAATACTATTCAGCCATAAAATGAAAGGAATTAATGGCATTTGTACCACCCTGGATAATATTAAAGACGCTTATTCTAACTGAAGTAACTCAGGAATGAAAAACCAAACATCGTATGTTCTCATTCATAAGTGGGAGCTAAGCTATGAGGATGCAAAGCCATAAGAATGATACAATGGATTTGGGGGACTCGCAGGGAAAGGGTGGGAAGTGAGTGAGGGATAAAAGACTACAAATAGGGTGCCGTGTATACTACTCAGGTGATGGGTGCACCAAAATCTCATAAATCACCACTAAAGAACTTACTCATGTAACCAAACACCACCTGTTCCCCAATAACCTATGGAAATAAAAAAAAAAAATTCAAGCTCAAGTTCTGGATAAGTGAATCATTTACGATAACCCTAAAAGAAACTGTATTTCCTGTAGCTGAAGGGCTAATATTTCTTTAAACCATATCAAAAAGTAAACTTGCAGGTGATGAACTTATGGTACAGATTGAATTTCCAAACTCACAGGGTCTCTTAGGAAGGACGGGACCCCAAATATCAGGGCAGGTTCGTTGAAGATTCTCATAAAGCTGAAACCCCCGAAACCCCAAATTCTGCTGCCTCCTAAAAGCACTTCCATTTCTATCCGAGAAAATTGATTTTCCCTTGCCTAAACTGTTACAGCCTCACCTGTAAGGAAGTTGCCTTACAAAGGATTGTAGCCTTTCTCTTAACCTAACTCCTCCATTTTTCATTGTTTCTAGAACTACAAGCAGACAAATCTTAGAAGAGGCTAGAGGGTAAATGTGATACTATGATGTAATAAGAAATATATATTTGGTTTCTGCCCCTGGATCCTGGCACACAGCTCCTAAAACCCTTGGAATCTGCAAAGTGCTAAGTGTCTTTTTGCATGCTAACAAGAAGACTGGATGAGGGCTCCTGGATAGTCTCTGGATGGAGGCTGGTTGTCAAGGGAATCAACAATGTGATTAGAGAGTGGAAATTTTCTGTCCTACTAGCAGTCCTCCATGGAGGGATTAAGATTTTATTGAGCACCAATGGCCAATGATGTAATCAATTATGCCTATAATCAGTCATGTAATCAATCAATCTTCCATAAAAACAAAAAGGACAGGGTCATGGCAGCTTCCAGATTGCTAAACACATGGAGTTCTTGTAGGGTGGTGCATCCTAGGAGGACAGGGAAGCTCCATCTCCACCCAATACCTTGCCCTATGCATCTCTTCCAGCTGATTGTTCATCCATATCCTTTGTAATATAATTTACAGTAAACCAGTAAACTTAAGTAAAGTGGTTTCCAGTGTTCTGTGAGCTACTCCAGCAATTAACGCAACCCAGGAAGAAGGTAGTGGGAACCTCCAATTGATAGCTGGTTGATGAGAAGCATGAGTCACAGTCTGGAACTTGAAACTGGCATCTGAAGTAAGGGACAGTCTTCTGAGACTGAGCACTTAGTATGTGGATCCAATGCTAACTACAGGTAGATAGTATCAGAATTGAAATGAACTATAGAACACCCAGGCGAATCCTGCCAGGGAATTGCTTGGTGTGTGAGGAAAACTCCTACACATCTGGTGTCAGAAGTATTGTGTTGAGTGGTGTGTGAAAGAAAGATAAAACAGAATTTGGGTATTTTTTAATGAGAAGAAAGTAAAAGCATGACCAGTAAGGAGGTATAAAACACGTCAGAGGAATTCAGGATTTTGACATTTTATATCAACAGAAATCTGGATAGCACTGAGGATAGTGGGCCATAAAGATGTTGAGATGGAACAGGACCCCTTATTGGGGGCCTGTTGGGCAGCTACTCATTCAAGCATGAAAATAAAAGAAACTCGGATGAATTTGTGTCCTTTGTAGGGACAGGGATGCAGCTGGAAACCATCATTCTCAGCAAACTATCGCAAGAACAGAAAACCAAACACCGCATGTTCTCACTCATAGGTGGGAACTGAACAATGAGATCACTTGGACTCGGGAAAGGGAACATCACACACCAGGGCCTATCACGGGGAGGGGGGAGGGGGGAGGGATTGCATTGGGAGTTATACCTGATGTAAATGACGAGTTGATGGGTGCTGACGAGTTGATGGGTGCAGCACACCAACATGGCACAAGTATACATATGTAACAAACCTGCACGTTATCCACATGTACCCTAGAACTTAAAGTATAATTTAAAAAAAAAAGAAAAAAGAAAATAAAAGAAACTCTTGGGTACCTTCATGGCGAAGTCCAGACACCTAGCTAGCTTTGAAAAGTAAGTGAGCAACCTGATAAGCCAGAAGTGAACAATAGCTTAAAACAATAACCAAGGATGCTAAAGTCATGAGACATTTGATTTCCCACAGAAACTACAAATAAAGCCAAGCCAGGAGGATTACTTAGGGCCAGGGGCTTTAGACCAGTCTGGGCAACTAGTGAGATCCAATCTCTCCAAAATATAAAGTAGAAACATTAGCCAAGCATGGTGGTGTGCACCTGTAGACCTAGCTAATCAGGAAGCTGAGTCAGGAGGATGGCTTGAGCCCAGGAATTTGAAGTTACAGCAAGCTATCATCAGGTCACTGCACTCCAGCCTGGGTGAGAGCATGACCCTGTCTCTAAAGAAGAAAAAAAATAGGAAAGAAACTAAAAATAACATCTTAACATATAATTCTGAGTTGTTTTCAGAAACGCAGACTCCCACCAAATTAAAAATGCTGTCCATTGGCACATAGACTTCAGATAAGGGGGAGCTGAGGAATGAACTCTAAAGCACTATTCTGTGTTCTAAATTTCCTCCTGAGGAGCTGGAGCTGGAAGGAAGTCACCCCCACAGGCAAGATCTCAGCATTCCTTTTGTTGACCCCAAATTTTTAAACAAAACTCCACCTTCTTAACCAGTTGCAAATCAGAAAATCTATAATCAGTGGCTTCCACTTCGAGATGTCCCAACTTTTTAGTTCAAAGTAATGTATAGCCTCCATGCATAATTTATGACTTTTCCTATAACCTCTGCTTTCCTGCCTTTAAAAAACTCCTCCCTGTAAGCCGTGAGGGAGTTTGGGTCTTAAGCATTAGTTGCGCAATTCTCCTTGCTTAGTGCCCTGCAAGAAGTGCCTCATTTTTTTCTTTTAACCTTTTAAGTTCAGAGGTACATGTGCAAGTTTGTTATATGGGTAAACTTGTGTCATGTGGGTTTGCTGTACAGATTATTTTATCACCTAGGTATTAACTCCAGTACCCATTAATTATTATTCCTGATCCTCTCCCTCCTCTCACCCTCCACCCTCCAGGAGGCTCCAGTGTCTTCTGTTCCCCTCTCGGTATCCATGTGTTCTCATCATTTAGCTCCTACTTATAAGTGAGAATGTGCTGGGATAACTGGCCAGCCATATGCAAACAATTGAAATTGAACCCCTTCCTTACACCACATACAAAAATCAAGTCAAGATGGATTAAAGACTTAAGTGTAAAACCCCAAACTATAAAAACCCTGGAAGATAACCTAGGCAATACCATTTTAGACATAGGAACAGGCAAAGATTTCATGACAAAACCATCAAAAGCAGTTGCAACAGAAGCAAAAATTGACAAAGGGGATCTAATTAAACTAAAGAGCTTCTTCACAGCAAAAGAAACTATCAGCAGAGTAAAAAGACATGAGAGAAATGTCTTCCCTACAGAATAAGGGAAAATTTTTGCCTCACTTTTTCTCACTGCAATCCTGATGTCAGTGTTTGGCTTTGCTATGCCAGGCAGGCAGCTCAAGTTCAATTTGGTAACAATGTTGGTCTAGGGGAAGAAATGTCATGTTGGACCAAGCTGAAGTTATTAATATGGGCTCACTAAGGAGAGATTCCAGAACAACTAGGTCAGTAAGTGTCTAGAAGGAGCTCTAACATTTTACGGGGTCAGTTGACAGAAACTTGGAGCCAGTGGAACCCTTGGCAAAAATTCCCTCCTTGACCAAACTCTAGCCAAGCTCCTCTCAGCCCTCTTCCCAACTAGGCCTCAACCTTGGCTTAAAAAGACTTGAGCAAATCACTAACATATTTTCTAATCCCTCAAGTCCATCTCCCTAGAATGACTCTAGTCCCGCCCAAAGTACTTACATGAGAAAATACAAAAATGCCAAAATAATTTACTGTTTTTTTCCAACCAGCTTCTGAAGATAGGGATCCTGTCTCCCAGTCTCTGTGGAAGGTAGGAGCTTAAAACTTCAATCGGGCCTGTTGTCAAACCCAGATAGATTTCACATGGACCAACTGCCCATTCCTACTTTTTGTAATTTTTCACTTCCCTGAATCTTCTGAGCCTCTGCTCACTCTCCCCATTCACTCATTCTCTTTAAAACACACAGTCACCGCCGTGCAAACAGAAGCTATGCTAATTGGTAATATTACCAGTTAAAATATGTTATCACTCTCACCAGTATGCAGCTGTTTATCTTCAACAGTGTAAACTAAATAAAGTTAAAATTCTAGAACTCTCTTGATATACTGTAGAGCAACAATTCTCAAAGTGTTGTCCACAGATGCCTGGGAGTCTCTGAGAACCTTGCATGAGGTTTGTAGAATCAAAAAGTAATTTCATAATAGTACTAATACATTATTTATTTTTTCACTGTCTTGACATTTGCATTGATGATGAAAAATAAACTGTGAGTAGAACTGCTGACATCTTACCATGAATCACAGCAGTGGCACTAAACTGTATTAATCATCATTATATTCTTTATAACCACAAATTTATAATAAAAATTGCCAGTTTCACTTTGAAATGAATCAGCAAAAAAACATAAAATTTTACTATTTAGTACATGTATTTTTAATATTTTGTGTATATTTCATACACATATGCATAAAGAATTTGAACTACTGGTGGTGTACATAAATGTTAATTTTTGATATTACATACTGAAATGTGTCAATATTTGGAAAATTTGAACAACACAGAGAATCTGTGCATGATACTACAAAATCATGCATGAGTTAGTACTGCATTCAAAATGTAAGACAGAAAAATGTTAATGTTACAGAATACAAAAGTATATTTACATGGCTTTATTGTCACAATAAAATTAACCTTTAAGAAACCACTATTGGGCCAGGAATGGTGGCTCACATATGTAATCCCAGCATTTTGGGAGGCCAAGGTGGGAGGATTGCTTGAGCCCAGGAGTTCAAGACAAGCCTGGGTAACATGGAGAAAACCGAACTCTACAAAAAATACAAAGATTATCTGGGTGTGATGGTGAGCACCTGTAGTCCCAACTACTGGGGAGGCTGAGGTGGAGTTGAGGAGGACTGCTTGAGCCTAGAAGACAGAGTTTGCAGTGAGCCAAGATAGTGGCACTGCACTCCAGTCTGGGCAACAGAATGAGACCATGTCTCAAAACATAAAAAAGAAAAGAAAGAAATTACCATGCATCCATCTTGTGCAGTACCAATTGTAAAGTATTCACAATTATCTGAGAAGGCTATTTCAATATCTTCTCACTTTTTCCAAGTAAATATCTGTGTGGATCAATTTCTTCATATACTCCAGCCAAAAATAACTTACCTCAAAATATTGCACAAGATGATAGGAGAATCTAATTACCTTCTATTATGCCACATGTTAAAGAAATTTTTAAAAATATAAAACAACATGACGTTTTTCAGTATTGATTTTGAAAATTCAGTTATTTTTATGAAAAACATGTATTTATATCAATATGTAATGAGTTTAATGTTATTCAAGATTAATTAGTGATAAACATTTTTAAATTTTGACAATTTTAATTTCTCTTTTGATAAATATCAATATCCCACAGTCCTTGAATCCTTCAATAATTTTTAAGACTATCAAGGGATCCTGAGACCAAAAATTCTTAGAACAAATGGGGAAGGTTTTAAAGACTCAAGAAGATTGGAATGCTGGAGTAGATTTATAGTGTATAACTAGTTCACTCATTCTCCTGAGAAGATTAAGAAGACACAACCTTCACCAAGACTGTGAGAAATACATTTGTGAGGAGAGCACCAGCATTTTTAAATAGCTGTGCTGCCCATTCTCAGTAGGCCAGAAATGACAGTGCTAACTGCTGCCCCAAGGTAGGCTCTCTAAACTTACTGATGACAGGATCCCATAGTGACAGCAGCCAAGTGCAGACACCTAATTATCAGAGATAAAGTGGGTATTTTTATTATAATGAACAACAGAGACATAGCAGTACTCAGAATTGATTGGTCTAGAGGAATCTTTGACATTACCTAATAGATTGTAGTGTCTCTAAAACAGAAATAAATGGCTGTTTATTGAAGCGTTGCTTGACTTGCATAGAAGAAAAGCTCTAGATCTGGTTAAATCCCAGTCTGATTTGAATGACCACAATAGAGACTTGCAGCCCCACAAGCAAAATCCGGTACATTCATCAGTGACAGACCCAGAGCCATCCAAGCAACCTCCTTTGAGGAAAGACCCTCTTTGCCAGAAAACTAACACTGTCAATCTGTTTCCTAGCCTTCATTAAAAGAATCTGTCACTGTTTTCCAGGGTGACTATGCACTGAAGAAAGTAAAATAAGCGGGCTTTAAGGAGATAACTAAACAATGGCTTAAAATCATTAACCATAAATAAAAAAATCAACAAACCAGACTATAGTAAAATCAGTATTTTCAGTTCATAAATGGCACTATTAAGCAAATAAAAATGCAAGTCACTGAGTAGGAAAGACATCTCTAACACATTGAAGGAAACCAAAATATTTCCCCAAAATATTGAGGATTGTTAGTTTAAAGCCATTAAAAGCACAGGCGAACACTCCGCCTCAGCCTCTGTTTTCCTGATGGCAAAACATAAATCCTTTCATACTGGAAACCGCACTTGTTTATCAGCCCAGAGAAGGCATCAAAGGCACCAGAGTAATCTGGGGACAGATTTTACAGCTTTCCCACATATTCTTACATTTTCAAAGACTTGAACTGCTGGCCGGGCACGGTGGCTCAAGCCTGTAATCCCAGCACTTTGGGAGGCCGAGACGGGCGGATCACGAGGTCAGGAGATCGAGACCATCCTGGCTAATACGGTGAAACCCTGTCTCTACTTAAAAATACAAAAAACTAGCCGGGCGACGAGGCGGGCGCCTGTAGTCCCAGCTACTCGGGAGGCTGAGGCAGGAGAATGGCGTAAAAAACCCGGGAGACAGAGCTTGCAGTGAGCTGAGATCCAGACACTGCACTCCAGCCTGGGTGGCAGAGCAAGACTCCGTCTCAAAAAAAAAAAAAAAAAAAAAAGACTTGAACTGCTCTCTTCTTTGTCTTGTCACTACATAGAATGTATGGCTCTTTATTAAAATACTGTTCAAGCAAGGTCTCTAAGCCATTGCCTTAAAAGAGAAATACTTTTGAACTGAGGCCTTTCCTACTTGATGGGCACACCATGTGTTAATTAACTTCTGTTTTTCTTTAATTAATATGACATTTGTTTTCAGGAGAGTGTCTCAACTAAGAACCTAGAAAAGAAAAGAAATTGTTTTCTTCCCCATATCTTGAAACCAACAAGGGGATCATATCCAGAATATATTAAGAACTATTGAAATGTTTTAAAAGATTGCCAGTGTACTCTTTTTTAGTTTGACAAGAGACGTGGATAGCCACCGACCTAAACAGGTTCTTTAGATAGCCAATAAGTATATGTAAAAGAATGCAAACTCATAAGTAATCAAAAGAAATACAGTTTCAATGAAATGTCACTACATATTGACCAGAATAGTTAATTTTTTTAAATACACAAATGTTGGCAAGAATATAGACAGAGTGGTAATGTTATATATGATCATAAAACCACCTTTACAGCCAGGCACGATGGTTCATGCCTGTAATCCCAGAATTTTGGGAGGCTGAGACAGGCGGATCACCTGAGGTCAGGAGTTCAAGACCAGCCTGGTCAACATGGTGAAACCCCACTTCTACTACAAATACAAAAATTAGCTGGGCATGGTGGTGGGTGCCTGTAATCCCAGCTACTTGTGAGGCTGAGGCAGGAGAATCACTTGAACCCAGGAGGCAGAGGTTACAATGAGCCAAGACCACGCCATTGCACTCCAACCTGGGCAACAAGAGAAAAACTCCGTCTCAAAAAAAAAAAAAAACAAAAACAAGCAAAACAACACCCTTGGAAAAGTATGGCAGTAAGAGAAATCTGACATAGTTCGCTCCATCTTGCTTCTGACCTCCAAGATACCCTTGGTCATTCCTGGGCATAGGCCAAGCTAATTTGGGGAGGAATTTATACTTTAACGTTAAAGCTAGGATGATAATAGCCCTTCCCCAAACTAAATTGCCTTTATAAAATTAATGAAAGACCACAAGGTTGGAATTAGGAGATGGGGCATGAATTCTGATAAGATGTAGGCATAATTTCTACTATCCCTTAATGCTCAGAGGTCATATGGTCAGAAGTCACAAGATTTGTGACTTCCGGCCAGGCGTGGTGGCTTACACCTATAATCCTAGCACTTTGGGAGGCAGGGGCAGGCAGATCACTTGAGGTCAGGAGTTCAAGACTGGCCTGGCCAATATGGTGAAACTCTGTCTCTACTAAAAATGCAAAACAATTAGCCAGGCGCAGTGGCATACACCTTTAATCCCAGCTACTTGGGAGGCTGAGGCAGGAGAATCACTTGAACCCGGGAGACAGAGGTTGCTGTGAGCTGAGATTGCACCACTGCACTCCAGCATGGGCAACAGAACAAGATTTTATCTCAAAATAAATAAATAAATAAAAAGGTCTATGACTTCCCCATTTGCTCCTGTAGATAACATCACTATTGTAGAACTTAAGATTGGTGTTTTGAGATTTTTTTTCAGACTTTTTGGCCACCAATTGACCCCACCCAGACCCATGACTCGTGACTCAACCAGTCCTGTAGGCCCACCCAGAGGTAGACTCAGCACAGGAGGACTGTTTTCCACAGCTCTATGATTTCATCCCTAACCAATCAGCAGCACCCATTTGCTAGCCTCCTGCCCACCAGATTGTCCATAAAAACCTTAACCTCTGAGCCTTCCAGGAGATTGATTTCAACAATACTTCTAATTCTCCTGCATAGCCAGCCTCATGTCAATTAAATTCTCTCCTACAATGCTGCAGTCTCAGCAATTTTATTTTCTTTGTGTGATGGGCAGGAAGAAACCATTGGGTGATTACAGTAAAGGTTATATAAACTGGCATAAACTCTTTGGAAATTTTTACATTATCTACTATATTTCAATGTATACATACCCCATGACCAAAAGAAATGCCTTCACATGTGCAAGAAAAATTGTGGATAAGAATGTTCATGGCACTATTATTTGTAAGAGTAATGGTCATATATATAATGAAATATAGTACAGAAAGGAAAATTAAAGAAATACTTGCTATTTGCAACAAAATGAATGATATTCAAAACATAAATCTTGAGCAAAAGAAGAGGCAGACATCAAAGATTACATACCACATGATTCCATTACAATAGAGTTGAAAAACTAATAGTGTCAGAATTAAGAACAGTGGTTACCTTTGGGAAAGGGGATAGAGACAGAAATTAGAAGGGGCCCTGACAAGGCTAATGGTGTACTGGAAATTCTCTACATCTATGTTTTGATCTATGTAGTGTATATATAGGTGTTTCCAACTTGGGATAATTTATTAAACTATATGTACATGAGTTACACATGTTTCTATGTGTTTAATATATTTAAGTGTTTAAAAAGTATTTTTAGAAGAAGACAAAAATTGGTGACTAGATTTTTTAAAAAAAAACTCTGAAAGTGACAATAGCCCAGTGGTTATAAAAGTGTAGCGTCTAGACCAGCAGCCTCTGTATCACATGGAATGTGTTAGAAATTCAAATTCTTGGGCCCCACTCCAGACCTACTCAATCAGAAGCTCTGGGAGAGGAACCCAAAAATATGTGCTTTAAAAAACTCTCCAGGTGAACCTGATGTACCCTTAGGTTTGAGAACTGCTGCTGTAGACACATCTAAAACTTAAAGACAGAAATATTGGAAATAAAATAATAGAAAATATAAATATCTGACAATTCTAGTTAAAATTAAGTCAGCATAGCTATATTCATTTAAAACAATAGAATTTAAGGTACAGTGAATTATTAGATATAAAGAATAACTTCTTTATAGAGACACAAGGTTAATAAGGTTACTTCTTTGAAAACTGATAACGTCTAATCCAGGGGCCAAGGGAAAGCTTCTCCTCCACCTTCTAAAGGTTCACTGAAAAGGAACTGACAAAGGTCAGGTTAATAAGTGAAAAGGATACACAAAGTTTATTTAATGTGCATAAACACAGAAGCCATACACAAAGAATGAGACTCAAAGAGGGGACAGATGGTCAAGACTTAAATACTCTCTTCACAGGAGATATATGAATCCCTGGGAGGCAGATATTATTTTGTAAATGATTCTATTTGGAAGCTAGATGAGACGAGTTATGAGAAGGGGACAGGCAGAGCTGCACAGGAACAAAGATTGTCTTATTATGCAGATGAAGTCCACCAGGTAATCTCTCAGAGTACCTTCAGAAGAACAGATGAAAAATCAGTCTGATGACTCACAAACTCTTCTCTTCTCCAATGGTTGATCACTCCTGGTTATTTGATGAGATTGCTAGGGAGGGTACCTTAAAATAATTGTATTTCCTTTGGAAAGAAGCATTCTTAGAGAAAAAAAATTCTAGAGAGAGTCCCTCTCGGTGCTGTGAGGAATATCAGAGACAGGGAAGCAGAGGAAGATTAGCGAGATAACTTGGCTCTGAGGCTTATTTCTGTTTTTTTCTTTTCTCTTCTTTTCTTTTCTTTCCCTTTTTTTTTTTTTTTTTTTTTTTTTTTGAGACAGGGTCTCTCTCTGTCGCCCAGGCTGGAGTGCAGTGGGACAATCTCTGCTTACTGCAACCTTGTCAACCAGGTTCAAGTGATTCTCCTGCCTCAGCCTCTTGGGTAGCCAGGATTACAGGAATGCACCACTATGCCAGGCTAATTTTTGTGTTTTTAGTAGAGACAGGGTTTCACCATGTTGGCCAGGCTGGTCTCGATCTCCTGACCCCAGGTGATCCACCCGCCTTGGCCTCCCGAAGTATTGGGATTACCGGCATGAGCCACCGCACCCAGCTGGTTCTGAGGCTTATTTCTGAGGTCTTTCAATTTTCAAAATTCTCAGCATGCCAACATCTTCTGCACCCCAACACCATTTAACTAAAAACGACATCTTCTATATAACTGGGAAATGTTAAAACAGTTGTTTTAAAAATCAGAAAAAAGACAAGAATATTTGCTTTTACGGGCTGAATTGTGTTCTCATAAAATTCATGTTGAAGTTCTAAACTCCATACTTCAGAAAGTATGTAAAGATAGGGTCTTTAAAGTGGTAATTAAGTTAAAATGAGGTGATATGGTTAGGTTTTGTGTCCCTACCCGAATCTCATATTGCATTATAATCCCCATAACCCCCACATGTCGAGGGAGAGACCCGGTGGAGGTGACTGTATCATGGTGGGCAGTTTTCCCTATGCTGTTCTCGTGACAGTGAGTGGGTTCTCATGAGAGCTGATGGCTTTATAGGTGTTTGTTAGTTCCTCCTGCATTCACTCCCCTTCCTGTTGCCTTGTGAAGAAGGTGCCTTGCTTCCCCTTCACCTTCTGCTGTGATTGTGAGTTTCTTGAGGCCTCCCCAGTCATGTGGAACTGTGAGTCAATTAAACCTCTTTCCTTTATAAATTACCTGGTCTTGGGCAGTTCTTTACAGCCGTGTGAAAACAAACTAATGCATGAGGTTATTGGGATGAGCCCCCATCTTATATAATCAGTGTCTTTATAAGAAGAGGAGGTTAGGAGACAGACACAGTCACAGGGAGAACTGCATGAAGAGAGCAGAAGACAGCCCTCTACAAGTCAAGGGGAAAAGCCCTAGAAGATACTATTAGGGATATATGAAAAAAAAAAATACTTTTTTCCTATTCTCTACTCTCACACAACTACTCAATATACTTCATCTCTGGTCATCAAAATGTGTGAGTATTTCTCCCACCAGCAACCATTTCTGCAGTGTACACCAGCTGATTGTCTTACATTCTATGTACCTGGAGACTGGAGATAGCATCAAATCCCACAGGTTAAGGACTCAGACCACAAGAGAGTCCCCAAGCCAGTCACGAGTTCAGGCCTCTGGAAATTTTTACCAACTTCCTATTTAGGGTCCCCACAACCCTTTCCACAGGTTTGATTCATTTGCTAAAGCAGTTCACAGTGTTTATCCAATTATTATAAAGGATATTACAAAGGATGTAGATAAAGAGCCAGATGGAAGATTTGTGCAGGGCAAGTCTTCAAAGAAGGGATGTGGAGTTTCTGTGCCTTCTCTGACTGCACAACCCTTCAGGAACCCCCATGTGTTCGGCAGTCAGGAAGCTCTCAGAACCCTGTCCTTTTGAGTTTCTATGAAGGCTTCATTATATAGGCAATGATTACATCACTGACCACTGGTGATCAACCTAACCTTCAGCCTATCTCTTCTTCCCCGAGGTTGGAGGGTGAAGCTAAAAGTTCCAGCTCTCTAATCCTGCCTTGTTCTTTCTGGCAGCCTTCCCTATCCTCACTGTCCAAGGGTCCCCAGCCACCTGTCCTCTGATTAGCATTGTCACTCTGGAGATTCCAAGGGTTTTTGGAGCTGTATGTTGAGAAATGGGGGATGAAGACCAAATATATATTTCACAGTTTCATAGGCACCAACCCTGTACACCTTGATCTCAAACTTCTGGTTTCTAGAATCGTGAGAAAATCAATTTCTGTTGTTTAGGCCACCCAGTCTGTAGTACTTTGTTATGGCAGCCCTAGCTTACTAACATACCTGTTATTACCACATCTATTGGACCTGGCATTGGAGTTCCTAAACAATACAATAACAGGTGAAAGATAGATAGATAGATAGATGATAGACTATAAGAATAGGAAAGAAAGAAATAAAATTGTAACTATAATGATTTTATTATTGTATACATAAAAATTCAAAGGAATCTACCACTGGAATGTAAAAATTAATAAGATAATTAGAAAATTTGGAGAATACAAGATCAGCATATAGCATTTGGCCTTTTCTACATAGCCATGAATAATTAGAAAAAAATTTTAATAAGCATACTATTTATATAACAAAAAATAAGATAGTATAATCTTAAATAATATACACCACCATTATGAATAAAATTATATTTAAAGAACTCAATGACATGAAAGAAAATCACATTACATTTGAAAATACTGTGAAAGGAAAATAAATCATGGGACCCTCCTTTCCCTTCCCTGCAAATCACTAAGCCAAGGGAAAAGTCAAGCTGGAAATTGTCAGGCAAAACAGCCTCCTGATTTATTCCTAAATAAGATGGCTACAAAGATAAAAAGCTACATACCTCCCTCACAATTTGCCCACAAAGAAATTCCCTGTGCATGAAGGACAGACAGAAGTAAATTATGTATACAATAGAAGGTTGATCAAGGGCACAAAAGAATGCAATCTTTTGTCTCTTGTCTGCTTATGACCTGGAAGCCCCTACCTCAAGTTGTCCCACCTTACCAGACTGAACTGATGTCTCATGTCTCCCTAAAATGTATAAAAGTAAGCTGTACCCCGACCACCTTGGACACATGTCATCAGGATCTCCTGAGACTATGTCACAGGCCCATTCTTAACATTGGCAAAATAAATGCTCTACATTGATTGAGATCTGTCTCAGATAACTTTTGGTTTATAATACATTGTGTTCATAACTAAGAAGACTCAATATTAAAAAGGTTTCAATTCTCCTTGGTTAATACAGAGAATCAATGCAATTGCAACATATTTTTGTGGAACTTGCAAGTTGATTCTAAAACTTATATGAAAGTGCAAATGGCCAAACATAACTTAAACACTCCAGAAGAATAAAAACAAGTCCAGTGGGACGAAGTTGCCTTTTCAGATATCAATATTTTTTATAAACCTCCAATAATTCAGGTTGGGTAGTATTGATGCCATGTAAATAAATATATGAATGAAAGAGAATGAAGATCCTGCAAACAGAGTCATAAATATATAGAAATTTAGTGTATGACAGAGCAAGAACTGCAGGTCCATGAGGAAAAAGTAGACCATTAGGTAAATATTGTTAAGTCAAATAGTTACTCCATGGGGGGAAACAAAATGGAAGAAATTTGATGACTTTCTCACCATATTCCCAGGAAGCAGAGGAAATAAAAAAAAAAAAATACAGACCTTCAGTTTAAGTTTAGTACTATAGGTCAGGAGCAGTGACTCACCCTTGTAATCCCAGTATTTTGGGAGGCCGAGGTGGGTGGATTTCTTGAGCTCAGAAGTTTGAGATCAGCCTGGGCAACATGGGGAAACCCCATCCTACTAAAAATACAAAAACTAGCCAGGGTGGTTTCATCCACCTGTAGTCTCAGATACTCAGGGAGCTGAGGTGGGAGAATCACCTGAACCGGGGAGACCCAGGCTACAGTGAGCTGTGATCACCAGGCACCACTGCACGCCAGCCTGGGTGACAGACGTAGGCACTGTCTCAAAAAGAAAACAAAACGTGTGGCCAGGCACGGTGGCTCACACCTGTAATCCCAGCACTTTGAGAGGCCAAGGCAGGCAGATCATGAGGTCAGGAGTTTGAGACTAGCCTGACCAACATGTTAAAACTTCGTCTCTACTAAAAGTACAAAAATTAGCCTGGCATGGTGAGATGTGCCTGTAATCCAAGCTACTCAGGAGGCTGAGGCAAGAGAATCACTTGAACCTGGGAGGCAGAGGTTGCAGTGAGCCAAGATACTGCCGAGCACTCTAGCATGGGTGACAGAGCAAGATTCCAACTAAAAGAAAAAAAAAAAGTACCATGTCACCAAGGCCCTTCTATTAGTTGTATTTCTGGAACTTAAAAAATAAATCAATCAGTCCTGACACTCAGATTTCTTCTAAGTCTACACTGGCTTTACAACACAGGAGAAGATATTGAAATAAAGCAGATGGAGGATATATTGAGATTTCTGCTTGACTCCAGAAAGTTTGTCATTGAAGAGGAGTTAATGTAAGTATTTACTTAAAGGAAAAAAAAATGTAATTAAAACAATTGGAATTCCAAGACCAAGAATTTGGAGAAGTATCAGTAAACCGCATTTTAAACATTTATACATTGTGGTAGGCAGAATTCTAAAATGATGTCCAGTGACATTTGTCCTTGTATGATCAATTCTCCTTCAAGCGTGGGTGCAACCTATGAATAGGCATCACTCCCATGATTGCTTCATTACATGACAAAAGGAAAGTTAGTCAGGTGGGCCTCACAGGGTCAAATGAGCCCTTTAAAAGTATAGAGTGTTCTAGCATTGAGGCAGAAGAGGTAGTCAGAGAGATTCCAAGTATGACAAGGACTTACACGCTTCCTTATTTGAATACAGAGACAAGGACCGCATGAATATAACCTGAAAACTGCCTGGAGGAGCCGACAGCGGCCCCCAACCAGCAGCTAGCAAGACCACAGGGACCTCAGCCTTACAAATGAATTCTGCCAACAACGTGAATGGGCTTGAAAGGAGATTGTTCCTCAGAGCCTCCAGACATTAGACCAGTCCAGATGCACTTTGATTTGGGAGCTGTGAAACTATAAGCAGAGAACCAGAAGAGCTCACGCAGAACTTGACCTACAGAATCATGAACTAATAATTGGGTGTGGTTTTATGCCACCAAGTTTATAGTAATTTGGTATACACCAATACAAACCAATACATAATTATATATTTAAATAATGCCTTTTTTGAAAAATGTAACAATGTTTAAACCATAGTGATATTTTTCACCACGTTGACACTTAAAGGTTTTCAAGGCTATGCTTTTCATCATTACATATGGTGATATAGGTGAGGTGACAAAAAAACTAAAGTTTATTAAAAATAACTAGTTTAAATAGCAAAAATCTGTTTCAAGGTAACTGATGAGAACTTTTTTTTTCCTCCAAGAGTTATAACTGCTTCTTCCTGTGGGTGGATGAAAGCAAGTCACCTTAGAGCACTCACTTGAAAAACTCTCCTTCTTCATATAAATGTTTAAAGGGTAAGACTCTATCAGCCCATGAAAAAGACAAAACAGTACATTCGATGGTGAGGCTAAAGCAGCTTCTCACTACACCCCGTGGCAGGCAGGATGGTCATGAGAGGGCTGAGGAGTCTCCTCCTAGAAACAGGATCAGCCATCCTGTTGCTTTTCGGTTGCAACATTATTAGAGACTAATAGATTAGGATTGTCTGCTGACAGGAAAGGACACAAATGTCTCTGCATGGGGACTTATCATGAGGGCAGCGGCAGAGCTGGGAGGAGGGTGCAGGCTCCATGTCAGGGTCTGATTGTTCCTAGGGAGATACAGTTCCAGCCAGAGCTTGCATGTGGCTGAATGTGCCTCTGGATTCAACCGTAACTTAAAAAACAATTTCTCTGCATGAGGACACGAACTAGGAAGAAATGGGAACTCTTGGCATGGATTTTAGTCAATAAAATCACAACAACAATAAATAAAAATCCACCAAACTATATAGTATCATTTCCCACTAGAGAGATACCATGAAATGAGAACGGAAACAAAGGCACCCTAAAAACAGATGCCCAAACCCACAGAAACCATTCATCAATTCAGAATGAATGGGTGGATTGCTGATAACAAACAGGAGGCAACTGGGTGAACAATCTGAAAACTGAAGAACAAAATACGGGGCAAGAACAGATGAATACTCTGAGACACTACAACCTTTTATACCAGTTTCTTCATAAAGCAGCTCACATTTGAAAAGTACGCCAAGAAAGGCACTCAGTCAAATTGCCGCTCTCCTGAGCTGTTAACAGGGATGCACTCTTGAGTCTTAATCAATGTAGGTTACATTGATGTTGATTAGAGTGCTGTTAATTTGCAGCTCGTGATCAAAAACTGTATGTGTGCCTGAGTTTGTGTGTGTGTGTGCCTGAGTTTGTGTGTGTGTGTGCCTGAGTTTGTGTGTGTGTGTGCCTGAGCTTGTGTGTGTGTGTGCCTGAGTTTGTGTGTGTGTGTGCCTGAGTTTGTGTGTGTGTGTGCCTGTGTGTGTTTCCAGAGCTTCAAAAATGCCTAATGCGAAGATCCTATTTTTGCCTCCATCAGTTCTCACCCAGGAGCGTGGTGGGCAGGGCTGTTCGTCCCCACACTGCTCTGTTCATTGGTGAAGCATTCCTCACAGGCTTCAGTCTCTCTTTCTGCCAGAGTACAAAACAGGAAAAGGAGGCACAGTCCCTGTATATTCAGAGGACAGAATTTCCTCTGTTTTCACAAATCAAAAAAAAAAAAAAAAAAAATCTGCTTTCCACTTTATCCTTACAGACTCAGTAGCTTGAAATTCTCCTTCAAACCTGAGGTTCTATCCTTTTATGTAGTAAACACTTCCATCCGCCTTTTAGCAAGAGATTAACTATATATAATCTGAAATATTTTAAATAGCACTTAAAATGATCTAAAAATGCCAGCTCAGAAGGACTTTCCCAAAATCTGTTCTCAGAGATGATCACAGGATTGTGTGAGGATGAATGAATGAATGAACAAACAAATCAGCTAGCTGGGGAAAGTCTGCATGGCATGACAGTTGTGTAGATACACATGCACAAACACAATATCCACCGGTGTATTGAATTGTCTAGCATCAGAAATCTTCAGGTTCCTCATTTTTAAACCTGATGTCTATGATGTTATCTACAAAATTTCAAGGTCGCATGAGTCCCAGTACACTGGGTGTCTTTGGTCATTTCCTCCTTCAGCTACTGCAGTGAACACAGACTTTCCCCATCCATACCTCCCTCTTTCAAGATTGCAGCACTCTTACCCCGCTTCTAGATTGTTGACAGCTGTCAGGTCACAGGATCTCCGTACCAGATGACTACCCAAGGTTAAACTCCCTTCTCAGGGCAGCCATCAGCCCATGATTGGTCAATGAGTACAGGGGAAGGAATAGAAAGATCCAGCCCACCTGATGGAATTCAGGGTCACTTTAAAAAATTATTTTATCCCTAGAACTCCCTGTTGGATTGGCTAATGTATCTGCTGTGGTTCCCTAAGTCCAATCCTGCTTTCTTTCCTCAAGATCCATTCTGATCCTGAGAGCACTTCCTTCTGGAAGCACCCATCACTGCCTCACAGTTAGCTTCCTAGGTAGTCTCACCTGTGACTGTAGCAGTTTCTTAGTAGGAAAGGAATATATGAGTTTAGTCCCAAGGCCTACTTATCCTGGGTTTCTTGGTTTTCTAAACCAGTCCAGAAGGTGAATGATAAAAACAATTAGCATGTTCATTAAGGCAAAATAGCCAGAACATACAGGAATGCATTTTGTTTTTATCCTAATTAATTCTAAGACATCGTTATACTCCATGATTTTTTCTTTAATTCAGTGTCTCCTTCTGCCGCCCAGACTGGAGTGCAGTGGGATGAGCATAGCTCACTGCAGCCTTGATCTCCTGGGCTCAACCAATCCTCCCACCTCAGCCTCTCAAGTAGCTGGGACTACAGGGGGCTGCCACCACACCTGCCTAATTTTGAAAAAGGCCGAGGCAGGAGAATTGCTTGAACTTGGGAGGTGGAGGTTGCAGTGAGTAGGGATTGCACCACTGACTCCAGCCTGGGTGACAGACTGAGACTACGTCTCAAAAAAAAAAAATCTTTTTTCTTCTTCTTTTTTCTTTGTAGATGGGGGTCTCACTGTGTACCCTGGCTGATCTTGAACTCCTCACTTCCAGTGATTTCCCCATGTTGTGCTGGTTTACAGGCACAAGTCAACAAACCCAGTCCCTATTTTTTTTTTTTTTAAATGAGCAGCCATAGGTTATTTTTACTATCCTTTTCACATAATGGGAGGTGTTGAGGAGAGAGTCGCTATGTAGTTAATTTTCCAATGATAAAAGCATAAGCTTCTAAGTAAAATGTCTCTCTGAAATCTTTTTCCTTTTTTTTACTGTCCATTGCTCCTACTTTTTAAAAACTCTTTATGCCACAAGGAAGGCATTGCCATAGGAAAGAGAGATAAGACGGGCGATCTATGAGTTTATTTTGATATTTGGAGCACACTTCAGGCATATTCATTTGTCTTTGATGGCTCCTGCAAATTACAAGGCAAAAATAGACTGATATTTTGAATTCTGTGAAGCAGGTAAATTACAGAAAGAAAGAAGCTTGCCCAGCCCGCTGCAGTGCTAAATCCTTCAAGCAGTTTTGAGCACATAATAAATGTTTAATAGTATTTGTTCAGTAAATAACCAAATGACTGATGTGTAAGTGTGTTCTTAAAACTCAGAAGACAGGACTCTATTGAGTCTCATTTGGAATAGATTTTTTTTATATCTAGCAAAATTTAAATTATTCTCCTTATTTTTTCTCCCCACCTTCCACATGCTTGATAATAGGTGATAATACCATATTACATTTGAGAAGCACATAGCCTCCCCTTTGTGTTAGATGCAGATCCAAGCGTAGAAATAAACTTGGAATGAGAGACCATGGCTGTTGTCATCGAAATGAAATTCAACACAGTTTTTTCAGACAATTAATTTGCTTGGCACTCATTCTGTCACAATTCTACCCTTTATTGTTTCATTGTAATGATTGAAAAAGTGTAACACACATGAAGAAATAAAAAAGATGTTCTTTGTATTCTTCCATTCTTCTTAAAAGACGTTTACCACACTTCTTTTGTGAGTCAGGCACTACAGTGAAGACACAAAAATGAGTAAAGCAAAGCTCAAAGAGCTCACAGTCTGGGGAGGAAAAGCATGAGGCTCCCATGAATAGAAACAGGACAGCGAAGGAGGTGCAGAGCAGCAGAGCACAGCAGGAGAGGCTGAGCGCTTCAGAGGAGAAGAGCATACCACACAGTCTTAACAGGATGAGTCCATATTCACCCAGTGTGGAGCCAAAGGAGCTATTCTTGACAAGAGTAGAGGGTTATGGAAACAATGGTAGTGGGAATTGGAGTAGTAGTCAGGAGAGATATTTAGGTGACAGATTCATGATGACTTGGTGACAGAGTGCAAATGCAGGGGGTGTGAAATGAGAAATGTCAATGGGAGAAGACGGTTATTGTGAGAGAGAAAAGGGAACCATGAATATGGCAAAAGTCTAGGTCAGGGTGGACAAACTGCTACAGGCCAAAAGAGTTTAAAGCTTACATCCACACAAAAATGTGCACAAAAATATCCAGACAAAAATCTTTATAGGAACTTTAATTATCATTGCCAAAACTTGGAAGCAACCAAGATGTCTTTCAGAGGTGAATAGATAAATGAACTGTGGTTCCTCAGATGATAGAATATTATTCAGTGCTAAAAATAAATGAGGTGTCAAGTCATTAAATGACAAGGTAGAACCTTAAATTCATATTACTTAGTGAAAGAAGTCAAGCTGAAAAGGCTACATACTCTACCATTCCAACTATAGTCACGCACTTCATACTGAAGTTGCAGTAAACAACAGATAGCATATACAATGGTGGTCCCATAAGATCATAATGGAGCTGAAAAATTCCTATCACCTAAGTGCCATTGTAAGTTTTGCAACACCACAGAGCAACACATTACTCAAGTGTTTGTGGTGATGTTGGTGTAAACAAACCTATGACTGTGTTGCCAGTCATAAAAGTATAGCTCATGCAATTGTATCGAGCACATCATATTTGGTGATGATAATATTAATAACTATGTCACTGGTTTATGTTTTTACTATACTAAATATTTTATTGTTATTTTAGAGTGTACTAATTCTACTTATATATTTTTAAAAAGTTAACTATAAAACAGCTTCAAGCAAGTCCTTCAGAGAATATTACATAGGAAGACATTTTTATCATAGGAAATGATAGTTCCATCTGTGTTATTATTTCTGAAGACCCTCCAGTGTGATAAGATGTGGAGGTAGAAGACAGAGATATTGATGGTTCTGATCCTGTGTAGTCCTAGGCCTATGTGTGTGCTCATGTCTTAGTTTTTAACAAAACATTTAAAATAGAAAAAATTAATAGAAAAATGCTTATACAATAAAGATAGAGATAAAATATATTTGAATGGCTGTACAATGTGTTTGGGTTTTAAGCTAAGTGTTATTACAAAAGAGTAAAAAAGTTAAAAAAAATAAAAAAACTTTATAAAGTAAAAAATTACAATAAGCTAAGGTCCAGTCCAGCAAGCTCCTTCCTTGGGAAGTGCCCTCTACAGAAGTACCATTTTTAAATCTTTTATGTCATCTTCTTACTGTACTTTTTGTAGACTTAGACATGTTTAGATACACAAATACTTACCACTGTGTAACAATTGCCTATGATATTCAGTGCAGTAACATGTGATACAAGTTTGTGGCCTAGGAGCAATAGGCTATGCCGTGTAGCCTAAGGGCATAACAGGTTGTAACAACTAGATTTGTGCTTCTATACTCTCGACGTTTGCACAACAACAAAATTGCCTGAAGATGCATTTCTCAGAATGTATCCCCATTGTTAAATGACACATAACTTCTGTGACATTCTGGAAAAGGAAAATCTCTGGTGACAGTAAAAAAAAAAAAAAGAAAAAGAAAAAATCCACACCTCTCAGGAGCTGGTGGAAAGGAAGGGATGAATAGATGAAGCACAGAGGATTTTTAGGGCAGTGAAAATACTCCGTATGATACTATAAAGATGGACACATGTTATACATTTGCGCAAACGCATTTCTTAGTCTGTTTGGGCTGCTGTAACATCACTGTCATAAACAGGATGAATTATGAAAAACAGATATTTGTTTCTCACAGTTCTAGAGGCTGGGAAGTCCAAGATGAAGGCGCAGGCAGCTTCGGTGTCTAGTGAGTGCTCTGTGGGCTTCATAGATGGCACTTTCTTTCTGCATCCTTACATGGTGGAAAGGATACACATGCCTTCAGGCCTCTTTTATAAGGGCACTAATTCCATGTATGAGAGCTCTGCCCCCATTACCTAACTGCCTCCCAGATGTCCCACTTCCCAATACCACTACAGAAGGAATTGAGTTTCAACATATGAATTTTGAAGGGACGCAAACATTCATACCATAGCACCAATAGAACGTCCAATACCAAAAGAGAACCCTGATGTGAATCACACACTTTGAGTAATACAAACATAGATCAATGGAGTTCGTCAGTACTCCAGTGAGAGATATGGATAGTGGGGAAGTTGTCTGTGGGGTAAGGGTTGCATGAGAACTCTGGGTATTTTTCTTTCCCCTTAGGAAAAAGAGAAAGAGAAGGATGTCATAATTTTTTTGAAGCCTCTACTAGTGATCCTAATTTGCAGCCAAAGTTGCAAAGTACTGTTTTAAAAGAATAATACGTAAAAAAGGGAATGACATTCTGAAAGGCATCAACAAAATCAGCAAGAAAAGGGCACAATGGGAGCACTCAGACCAATTAGGATTTTAATGCAGTAGAAGCGACAAATGATTGTGGTGGGAGTGCAGAAAAAAATAAGTTGACAGATTTTAGAGTTATTTTGGGTAATTATGAGATCTGGTAATTTGCTGAATACATTGGGTAAAGACAACGGATTCAAGAATGATACCATTTTTGGGCCTGGGCGACTAAGTCTGTGCTTGTAAGCAATAAATTAGCAGCCCTGATACTGTTGGCTGGTAGTTGCTCATGCCGTTCTCCTGCTAAACACAAACAGTTGCATAGAATATCACCATTAGACAAGTTCCTTCTGTTATCATGCTGGTGTAAGACAAAAACAAGGCCCTCTGTAATTATGACAAAGCATAAACAAAATAAGAACACCATGCAAACTTCAAAAATGACCAAACCTTTTCTTCTTCAAGCCATTAGGAGTGATGCCACTTCTCTACCGACTACAGCACTAGCCCTGCTCCATCCCTTCCACCTCCTAGATAACAAGCATTAAGATAACTAATTACAGAATTGCCCCTAAATGAATACACCCAATCTGGAGCCAATCCTCACTTCCACGAATGCTCTCCAAGCTCATCTAGCAATCCCTTCCTAGCATCCTGTTATTCAAATGTCCCATATGCTCTGTGTGTACATTCTCCCTCAGTGCAGCAAATAATAACCCAGCTTTGTTTGACTACAGGTGTCTCCTGGTGGTCTTCGACTGGTGACATTTACTGAGAAGAGAAATACTGAAAAAGCATAGGATCATTTGAGAATAAGAGGATAGAGTTTTGGTTTTTGTATGTCAAGTGGGAGGTACAATTTTTGAAGGTAATTAGATGTATTGATCCAAGACATAGAAAAGGATTTTGTACTGAGAAATAGATCTGAGAGTCTAGTAAAATGCTGCTACGTGAAACCAGAGAGAGTGGGACACAAAAGGGGCATGAGAAAATCTGCACAGTGAGAGGATAATAATAGGTCCAGTAGAAATCTTTAGACATGGGTGAAAAAATAGGAAAAACAGGAAGGAACCTAGAATGACCATAAACTTAAGAAAAAAAAAAGGCCGGGCGTGGTGGCTCAAGCCTGTAATCCCAGCACTTTGGGAGGCCGAGACGGGCGGATCACGAGGTCAGGAGATCGAGACCATCCTGGCTAACACGGTGAAACCCCGTCTCTACTAAAAAACTACAAAAAACTAGCCGGGTGAGGTGGCGGGCGCCTGTAGTCCCAGCTACTCGGGAGGCTGAGGCAGGAGAATGGCGTCAACCCGGGAGGCGGAGCTTGCAGTGAGCTGAAATCTGGCCACTGCACTCCAGCCTGGGCGACAAAGCGAGACTCCGTCTCAAAAAAAAAAAAAAAAAAAAAAAAAAGAAAAAAAAAATGGAAGAGGGATGTTACAGAAGACAAGTAATGCTTCAAAGAAAAGTAGTTAACTAGATCTGCACAATTTATTTGTTATAAATGAATATATCAAATAAATGATCCTCATTGCAGCCCTGTTTACAAAATTCGAAGCAACCTAGATGACCATCATAAAGATGGTCATAAAGATGGTCATCTGGGTTGATTCCAATTTTGTAAGCAGGGCTGCAATGAGGATGATTGTACATAAATATTTAAGTACTTGTGCAGTGCATTTGAAGAATAAATTCCTCAGATTGGAATTTCTGGGTTAGTGGATTTGTGTATCTGATTTTTAGTAGTTCATTATGCACTTCAAAGACTGCATAAAGTAACATACCCAAAATAGTACATGAGTTCTTATTTCCTAAATCCTCAGCAAATACATATTTTCCCTAGCCTCAAAATGAATGTTTTCCAAGCACGGGCCAGTATCTTGATTCAGCACTGTCCTGATTTATCAATGAGCACCTTTAATTTCCAAATGCTAGTTCCCATGCATTAGTTCACTCTCCAGCCTGCTAAGGTTATGCCAAATGTTACAAATTGAGAGCAAACTTTTGATGGTATTTTGTGCTTTTATATCTAAAAATATAAAAATGCCTAAAGCCTATCAATCATTCCTCCCTCTCCCTAATTTCCACAAATTTCCCAAGTTAGCTGTCTAAAAGGAAGCATAGCAAAAAATGGAAAATGAAGCATCACTTTAGTAACTGTGGAGTCAGTGACCAATGACCATAAAAGCATATTTCTGGCACAGGATTTGTGGCTTTGGCTAAAAATACCCATATCACCCCAGGCCCCACCCAAAGCTATATCTTGGGAGGATCTGATATAGATCTATTAGGTAAAAAAAAAAAAAAAAAAAGGAGGAGACAGCAAGTTGACTGAGTTTGTTTGTAAATTCTCTAGAATCCAGCCACAAAAAATATAAAAAAGACAGAGGAGAATATTTCAAGGTTAACACGGCATTTTTATCATAAAGCAGTGTCACTCCTGGTGAAAGAAGTAAAGTAAGCCTGTCTAGGAGACCGATAGATACACCAGGGTGGCAGCTCCTCTTTCTTAGCTGATTGCTAGGAGATGAGTGGGAAGGACAGAGCAGAAATGTCTTCCTCCTGCACCACCTAACCATGACCTAAGAGAACAGCCACACTAGCTTAGACTAGAATACAGGTCCCGGAAATGGTCTCTTTTCTTTTTTTTCTCTCTCTATTTTTTTTTTAATTTTTTTTTTTTTTTTTTTTTTTTTTTTTTTTTTTTGAGACAGAGTCTCACTTAGTCACCCGGGCTGTAATACAGTGATGCCATCACAGCTCACTGCAGCCTTGACCTTCTGGACTCAAGTCGTCCTCCCACCTCAGCCTCCTGAATAGCTGGGACTACGGGCACATACTACGCCTTGATAAATTTTTATTTTTGTAGAGACGAGGTCTCGCTATGTTGTCTAGGCTAGTCTCAAACTCTTGGATGCAAGTAATCCTCCCACCTCAACCTCCCAAAGTGCTGGGATTACAGGTGTGAACCACTGCACCCAGTCTCTTTCTTGACAGATCAAAGTGAGTGTAATTACAAAGGCATAACTACAGAAACCTCTCTTCTCGTTGATGCATTATTTTCATTTTTATTTACTACAGTTTATCTTTGCTTTTACAGTGTGAAAAGAAAACAAATGGTAAAATATTTGGATGAAACTGAAGTTCATTGTGAATTTAAGGATGAAGTTCACCCTTAAAGTATAAGACCCATGTATAAAAACATATAAATATGCTATCAGTTTCCATTTTTAAAGATTAATTGAAAAAGATTTACCAAAGATATAATGATTGCTAGTTTTCCTAGAATCAAGCTGAATATAACCAAAATAATGGTGTGATTTCATAGTCATGCTTTTACACTACTCTCTGTTTTAGTACATAATGTGGCCTATTCTGAGTGCTATTTTTTTCTTTTTGTCAGCCTGGAAGATCCTACTTATTCTTTAAGCTACAGCGTAAGTGTCACCTCCTCTGTGTTGCGCTTTCCCTGTTCTCTCCTTTAGTATCTACTGTGCCCCATAATTATTTATACTAAGGAACTTATATCATTGAATGGAAATCATTCATTCTTTTCTCTGTCATCCCTGATAAACTATGAGATCCTTAAGAGTATAATTCTGAGTTTAGTCATTTGTATGTCTCCAAAACTTAAAACAATGTCCTGATCATGGGTGCTCAATAAATACTTACAGAGTAAATAAAAAAAAATACAAGTTTTTTTCTTATGCTTCTGATTCATCAACTGGAATCAGAAATGATAAGGCAGAAAGGGAGCTTATCTTAAGGGATATCATCTCTTTAAAGGGCCAGTTTGGGGGTAAATTCCAATAACCAGAACGTCTCATAGATAGAGAGTTCACAAAATTTGAAAATCGATGCAGTATCAAAATGTCAGGAATACTAATGGCCTCTGTACACTCAGTGAGAACTCAGGAGGAAGAAAATAACTTCCCTTTTATGGATTCATCTGCGCTGAGCAACAGATCCAGGACCTTCTAGTGAGCTTCAACAGTTTGATAACAAAATACATAAACGTGCTAACAATACTTGCCTCCTTTTCCTTTCGATCGTTCTAAGACTTACTGGCAATCAAAGATATATATACACACACACACACGCACACACACATATATATTTTTTTAAACGGCTGTTTTAGGGTTTCCCATAGTTCATTCAAATTGCTCTTATTGGCTTAACTATTCCTTGCCCCAATGTATGCTGAGACATTAATGTATGTCTCACTTACCTAATATAGGAAGTTAGGGACCTAAATGAAAAATATTTATCTTACTGTTACAGTAAAACGGAATGACTTTCATTCCAAGTTCTATTTTGCTTTCTATACAGACAACGTGTTGTTACATCTTGTGAGTCCTTTTTTTTATTCACACGTGAAAAGTGAATCACATAAATATGTTATTTTTTTCATCTAGGAAAGCTAAATTTATTATTCACAGATAAGATTATGCAGCAGGACAGCCACACTGACAGACTTGAGAGAAAATTTTAAAAATTAATGATTTTTTCCCAATAGCATATCAACAACCAATTTTGAAGTACTTAGTTCATAGAAATTTTTGTATCGTAGAGAAAGAATCATGAACGTTTA